>NC_049216.1:26875435-26997935 GCF_013347855.1 Anguilla anguilla | reverse complement strand
GGCCTTAAGCACAAATGAGCGCAGAAGCAGCCTTTGAGCATCGATAACCACACGTTTTTATACGGTGCAGAATTCGCCCCTTTGAGGCACAAGAAGATGATGTACAAAGTGAAGATGGGGAATAATGGACGTCACATATCAAAACCTGCAAAGACGAACATTACTGCACTTGGGCTTGAATATCCTGGTATCTACAGATTCATAGAGCAAGATCTCTTGTCAGTTGACATGATGTCAAGTTGTAGGCAATAATAAAGACATTTATCATAGACAGCCACAGACTTCTGCAGGAAGGTAGATTGTCAAATTAAGAGGAGAAAAATGAATCCACTGCCTACACGCAACTCTGGCAAGCATGCTTCTGTTGCATGGTAACACTGTAGATCCGGCCTGGCCATTCCAAACTGCCACATACCCTGTTTATTGTTTCTGAAACGGATTTCACAACCTTGGCATGGAACACAGTCATGAATGCACACCTGCTGTAGAGTAATATGACTAAATTATATGCAGGGGGCTCCTCAGCACTGCTTGTCCCTTGATGTTTTTTCTCCAGGGTACAGATGGAACACAACCCTTTCCTCTGTGCCAAGCAAAAACATGGCATTCTGCTACAATCCTGATGCTCTCCAGCTGCCTGTCTCCAATTAAAACCAGTCATTTAGCCCTACCCAAAACGCACCGCTTCCCAGTACATCATAAACACACTGTCCTTTCAAAGTGATGAACATCCATGACCCTAATGGAAGGATACACACCAGGGTTTTTTATTTGCAGCTGGAACCTGAGACAGCAGGAACAGGAAGTATGAAGCATGAGCTATCGACCAATGAGCTGATCGGGTTCCTGTTTCCTGTTCCTTGGGATTTCCTTTCACAGAACAGCTACAGTGTCTCATGCTTGCCTGCACTGCCAGGCCCAGCCAATCGGTGGGAACAGAGGAAACAGTGCTAAACTTTTTAACAATGACAGGCAATATACAAGTGAACAGTCATGATCTGAGAATCTACTAGTCAGTACACGCTTTTTGTTATTAACTAACAAGGATATTTAGTCATAGCTTGTTAGTCACAGTTTGCTAGGAAGTTCTGTCAGTTTAAACACTATAAGCAAGCAACAGTAAACTTTTGAGTGAACGGCAATTTCAAAACTTTCAAAATCTATAACCACACAGTCAAGGCAGCTAATCAAGATGATAAATCAAATCTAAAATTCTCAATATTTTATAACACAGCACAGCAGGTATTTCTCCAAAAGCAGCCATTTTCTGCAGCCTTTTTGGATATGCTGTCTGGCAGCGTTCTGAATCTGACAGCCCTCACTCTGCAGGATGACTGCGCTGGCAGCACGTACTGCAGAGCTTTATAGACGACATTAACCAGCAGTAGACTGATGCACATTTCAGATTGCAAATTTGCTAACCAGGAGTTCTGGAGCTGATGTACAGCCAGGTTCATTTAAATTCTCTATAGGGACACTAGTAAGGAAACAGTATGAGCCTCTATAGGACGTCTGAGAGGTTTAGGCTGCACCGCTGAATAATGCCTTATTGTGTTCTCAGCTTTCATCTCTTTGGGGGAAGTGGAACACACATGAGGAAATGCACAACATCATCCATTCCAAACACAGGACTCATTTCCTCTGCTTACTCTAATCAAAAGCACCACAGCATCTGCAATCAGCATGTGTGTGTCAGCCCTGGCTCTCCCCGCAAGCCCTAACTCATCACACATGAGTCTGCACTGTAGGTACAGTACGGTACAGTCTGGCCATGAGTCTGCACTGTAGGTACAGTACGGTACAGTCAGGCCATGAGTCTGCACTGTAGGTACAGTACGGTACAGTCAGGCCATGAGTCTGCACTGCAGGTACAGTACGGTACAGTCAGGCCACGTTCCAGCCCCACCATTCTCCTGGAATCTGCTTCCCACACATTTGTGCCCGCGTTGACGCCAAGCTGAACAACGAAGCAGTGTTTCCCCGACCCCCCCCCCCCCACCTCCCTCCATCCACCGCACGCCATGGGTACAGTCTGCCCATGAGCAGCTCTCCCTGGGGATTGGCTGTGCACAGTCTCACAGCCTGGGACAGCCATTCCCATTGGTCAACGGACATTATGGCAGCAGATGTTGGTTATGATGTTCTCCAAAAAGAAATGCCCCTCTGGCCACTTCTAGATACACAGTTATTTGGTTTCTGCAAACTGCTTGGCAGCAGATGTGGCCTCTCTGATCAACAACTACTCTGTAATGGTGTTTGGGGAAGGCCTGACTGCAAGAGGAGTGCTCCTCTGCTCAGACAGCAGTGAGGTCAGTCAGCTTCCTCTGCTCATCAGCTTCCTACAGTCTCTCTAGACTTTGGTGCTTGATTGACAGGGACATTTCCCTCCCTATTCACAGCACAAGAACACAGAGAACCATTTACTCAAATAACTGAACCCCACACACACACACACACACAGGCAGGCAATAAAGCACAAGATTAATCTATATTAAATTCAAAATAAGATGGAAAAATAATCAATGCTCAATATACCCTACGAGATGAAGATCATATTGGCCAACATTAAGTACCTCAAGACAACGACCACCACGTAAACTGACTGTTCCAAACTCTCCTCAGGAGAATGCAGTGTGATTTCGACTCACTTCACAGCACATCATTATTTATACACTCTGTGGAACTGACCCGGCTCTTTGTTCTGCTTCCACACACATCTTACACGGTGTTAGAAATGCACACCATCCATCTGGGCCTGCTGATGAAGACAGGAAACAGCGCTCACACAGCGACGGGCTGCTCAGAGCTGCTCCATAGCGACGCTGCTCCTGTCATACTGGAGCAGAGTGTGAGTCAGGAGCTCACCGTTCCCATCTCAGCTCCCCCAGTGCGGATATGCAGTAAATGTACTGAAGGGAGGGAGTGTTCAGTTTAGGGAAGATAAACCGGAACAGCAATAACAGAAACGCACACAGGAGGACGGGCGAGCGGAAAGCTCAGGGCCCGTGAGAGCACATCTGCGGCGAGGGAGAGTTCGCTTTTTCCGCTGCTCTTTTTATAGCACCGCAGCAGCACGTGACGGCTAATCAGTGTTTGTGAACCAGCTTAGCCCGGTGGGAAAGCACCTAGTACTGCTGCCATCCGCTCGGCTGGCTGAGGCCAGGCATGCCACCCCCACCCCCGCTCCTTTCACCTTGGCCTGGCTACCCACAGTTCCAGGAAGAGCCGGCAGAGTCCGAGCAATGCTAATGCTGCAGTGATTAACCGCACTTTCCAACAGACACCAGATATGCACACAGCGACACAGCAAGATTGGGTAGCAGCGAGCTTGTGTGCGAGGGGTCGAGGGGGGTCTGAGTGCGTCAAGCACAGGGGCATGTCAGACTGGGGGCTGCTGCAGGGTGTGTTAGACTGGGGGCTGCTGCAGGGCGTGTCAGACTGGGGGCTGCTGCAGGGTGTGTTAGACTGGGGGCTGCAGGGCGTGTCATACTGGGAGCTGCTGCAGGGCGTGTCAGACTGGTGGCAGCTTGGCTAACCTCGCAACAACACAGACAGGAAACTGAAAGGAAGGAAATACCAGAATATCTTCGTGGCAGGGCTGCAGGGCACACTCGCACTGGTGCTCGTGGTCAGGAGAAGGATTAGAAACCAGACACACACACACACACAATCACACTTACACCATGGACCCAGACAGTGTGAAGAAACTGCACTTTGTGGCTATGGTTGATTCTACACTAGCTGCACTCAATCTCAACTCGGGTGAAAACAAAACAGCGTGGCACAGCCCTGCTCCCTCTCCCCGTCCAGATACGGAATAACTGAACATCCAGCTGAATAACAGCACGCCTTCCACGGTCAGGCAGCGGTCACTGTTCCACCTGACCGAACGCGCACTGCGGTCTCTCGTACGCAGACACAAACAGAACTGTGAGTGTCGCTCGAAATGAAGGTCCGCAGGCAGCGTGCATCAGCTCGGAGCGCGATCGTTTAAAGAGTAAACCTGTCTGAAGAGCAGAGGCGCGCGGCGTTGTGTTTTATTAAACGCAGTTCTGCTCTCGCACCCCCGGCTCCCGTACGAGCGCTCGCTGCCCCCGGCCCCGCCTCCCATCCGCAGCCAGCCTATTTACATTTAATATAAGAAGTGGTGCAGAAGGCGCTGTTTGGTGTGCAAATACCTCGCTGCAGAAGCCAGCCCAGGCCCCACTCCGGTATCCAGGCAACCGGGCCCAGATTGGCTTTGGAGCCCGTGACCTGCGCAGACTCATTTCATTAGGCCTCTTTTGTAGAGAGGGGGGGAAAGACAAACAGGGAGCGCGGAAACAGCGTGGCCCCCGATTAAGAGACGCCCCGCCCCTCTGCCCACCGCTCGCGGCTCATTACCGCCACGCCCCCGCTCCCAAACGCCCGTCTCCCGGGCCGGCCGATCGCAGCGCAGCGCCGTGCTTGACTGCGATGCGACAGCGTCAGCTCCACGGCGATATGAGAGTTATAATAAACTCGTTCAGCCCGGCGTGTGGGCAGCGCGTTCCCTTCCCCTCTCTCTCTCTCTCTCTCTCGTAAAGAGGGGGTCCCGGAGAGACCGGGCGTCCTCCCTGCAGCTGCTGCCGACGCCGTGCCGCTGCTGGGCCGGCGCCGTGCCGGCAAACCTAATAAAAAGTAATAATGCACTAAACAGAGTCTAAGAGCGGCTGGCGTGTGCAGGCTGCGATGGGTCCCGCTGGGGCTCTGTGTGTGTGTGTGTGCGTATGTGTGTGTGTGCGCGCGTATGTGTGTTTGTGTGTGTATGCGTGCATGCGTGTGGGTAGGTGTGCATGTGTGTGTGTGTGTGTGTGTGATGTCTACTGCAGGCCTGGCACTGGAGGTGAGATGATCTCCCCAGATAATCCACGCTGCTTCTTCCTCTGCCCATCTCCAGAACTCCACCATTCATCTCTCTATGCCTCACCCGCGCTTCCCACCGCAAGAGAACTCACAGTCATAAGAAAGCAGCAATGATACAGCAATGACTGCGCTGGAATCAGCCCCTTCCGTTTCACTAACAGGCAGGCCTGGGATTAGATTTGGGCTGACTGATCCTGGACCAGTCCTTACCGCCACCGTTTACCCAGAGCCAACAATAAGAGCACAGACCCTGTTGCCTAGCGATGCGTGGCAGGAGCACAGTGCCAGCGAATGGGGCTCGAGCAGCAATCAAACTGCTCCTCTGCATGTGATCTCAGCTGCTGCTCAGCTCCTATTTTCAACCTCATTCTCTCTCTGGGCACCCACTCATCTTCAGCACTTTTAAACCATTTAAGAACGGGAGAGCAAAAAGCCCCGTGCTCAGCAGACACGCAGCTGGACATGCTATCACACTGACCAGCGACTTCAGGGCTGTTCGTTCTGCACTCCCGTTTTCTGAACGTGGAATTAGCTACACGCCACGCATTTAAAGCTGACGCACGGTTAAGGCTATTCCTGAACGGCTTTCTGAAAGACTAATAAATCCAGAAACCTGTGCCAGTTCATTTGCTTTGATTCTTTCTGCAAATCATGCGGAAGAAACGGAGAGCCACTTCATCTGAGCTCATTAACGGACGGGCAAATACTGACGAGCGTCGTCTCAGAGAGATTCTCGATTCTCGGCTCGTGCGGTTACGTTAAGACCCGCGACAAGAAAGCCCGCAAACGCCAACCCACGGATGAACGACATGAGATCAAAATGCTGAACGTGAACATATTTTCACCAAAAGCAAATAACACATTCATCACGTTTCTACCTGGAGGAATGAAAACACACAGCAGACTGAAAGGGGAAGAAGCACAGTGAGGAGAAACACTGATAACCCACAGGTCCAGCTGAATGATGATAACCCACAGGCTCAGCTGAATGCTGATTGGTTATTTTGGAAAAGATGCACGTGTGGAGCTGAAGCACGCGACGCGTGTTCAGAGCGCTGAACACAGCCTCCGCACCTCACTCCCCACACCTCGCGGCAGGCACCGAACAGCGCAGAAGTGACTGATTATGGGGACAATCCACGTGCATGCCGGAACCTGGTCCCCCTGTCCTCCTCATTCAGGGCAGCATGGGGGTTTCATTAGGAGGATCATCACCATCTCTTTCCAATTCAAACCCTCGCACTCACCGCTGTACTGCAGCACGATGCACGCAGACCGAGGGGCTGTGATGAAACCGCACGGCCTCGCTGGTGACCGAGCGTTACATCATCACATCGGCTGATCTCAGCCCAGCTTAAAGAGGGACGCTCTCACAGATCGACAGGTGTACCACAATCGATCGTATCTGCATTGGCTGACAATAGCATAAAATGAACTTACCAATACCGATATGACCATGACACAGTATTATCGTACATCCCTAACTGTATGACAGATGTACATATACCATGCAGATCAGCTAATGCTACATCAGTATTAATCTATAAGAGCTTCACTCTTTCCCACCCTCCTGGATTGTCGAGTATTGTCCTTCACAGGGCTGTTTTCTATACAGGCTCATACCGCATTTTTTACGGGATGTTGCTGCATTTCTAACGCTGTGTGAGATGTGTGTGGAAGCTGAAGGAAGAGCCGGGTGAGCTTCACACAGTGAATATATAACGACACACTGTGAACTGATCTGAAATCACACTGCAGTCTCCTGGGGACTGAGGTGGTCCTGGGGGCGAGCTGACGGACTACTGGGTTTTGTCAAATGTATTCCTCATCCTGTAAGGTATGTACTGCAACCTGACATCATACCAGCGGATGAATACACTATCTCTGACAGAATACATGCAATGAATGTACATTTTAACGGTGCATTTGTGCCTGTTCTATTCCCTTAGTCCTCCATGTATCTAGGAGGGTGGATGGGCATTTGTGTGTGTGTGTGTCTGTATGCACTGTATACACCCTGCGTAAATTTCCAAAACAAATGAGCACATTACCAACAGCTCCTGCCCACTCATCTCACTTGTACACAAATGACATCAGTGAGAAGAGTGAAAGGCTGAGCAGCCTGCGGACACACACACTGCTGCTGCTGCTCACACACACACATGCACGCACACACAAGGATGCACACGTACATGCACACTTAAACATACAAATACAAATGGACACCTGCACACGAATCCGCATACACGCATGCGCACACATACATACACACACAAACACTCACACACACACCACGCCCAGAGCATTCTGCTGTAAAGCCGGCTCGCTCGCTCCGCGGTGCCGCTCTCTCTCTCCCTGTGATTGGTGTTAAATACGCTCGCTGCCTCGCGCGCGACTCTGCATTTAAAATGAGCCCGCTCTGCTGTCGGCCAGATCCACAGAGCGATGGTTATCAGCCTGGCCACGCGCACGCAGAAATAAGGGCTCGGTTATGACCAGGAACACCAATCAGAATGCATGTGCGCATGTGGCAGTGGGCAGTGCCTGTAAGCCCCGCCCACCTCGGGCCATGTGACTCCGACAGAGCCGTGCGAGGCTGCAGGGAGGCCGCAGTCCCCCAGAAAGGGCGCCCCGCTCCGGCATCTGGATCCCCCTTAATTGAAATGTTATTCATTTAGAAGTACCTGCTTTAGTTTCATTACTGTAATTCACAGGGCTTTCCTTGGGCTTAATTTAATTACCCGTGATATAAATAAATCTATGAGCCAGAAGGGCAATAAGGCCTCCAGCTAATAGAAATAATCACAACAATAATAAAGTCTGGGGTCCAGTTTACGGAGATAGCGGCTGGATTAGCCGGAGCGGCTGGTCTTCTGTAGGGAGCAGCGCACGGCTAGCCTGCATCTGCACTGGGGCAGGATTTCAGCGAGAAGCAGCGTGAATGGCTTATCACTGAGGCTTTAGCCGCATGCACACATCTCCTCCCAACCCTCACTGTTAACCTCTTTTACATGCTTAGGAAGCAGGACTGAGAGCTGCACTGAAGTTCACAATGTGGAATAAAAGCTCACAGCTGGCCCCTGACCAGGCTTGCTCTCCAGAGCAGGGTAGTGAGTGCAGGGGAGGGCTCAGAGCCCCAGATACAGGCAGACACAGCGGAGGCCCTGCCCAGGCCTAAGATGCAGAGCCCCAGATACAGGCAGACACAGCGGAGGCCCCGCCCAGGCCTAAGATGCAGAGCCCCAGATACAGGCAGACACAGCGGAGGCCCCGCCCAGGCCTAAGATGCAGAGCCCCAGATACAGGCAGACACAGTGGAGGCCCCGCCCAGGCCTAAGATGCAGAGCCCCAGATACAGGCAGACACAGCGGAGGCCCCGCCCAGGCCTAAGATACAGAGCCCCAGATACAGGCAGACACAGTGGAGGCCCCGCCCAGGCCTAAGATGCAGAGCCCCAGATACAGGCAGACACAGTGGAGGCCCTGCCCAGGCCTAAGATGCAGAGCCCCAGATACAGGCAGACACAGCGGAGGCCCCGCCCAGGCCGGGGCTGCAGAGCCCCAGATACAGGCAGACACAGTGGAGGCCCCGCCCAGGCCTAAGATGCAGAGCCCCAGATACAGGCAGACACAGTGGAGGCCCCGCCCAGGCCGGGGCTGCAGAGCTCTCTGTACTACAGTGTGCCCTGAGCAGCTTGGCCCACAGACTGATGCCCCGAGCCGGGGCCAGAGAAACAGACCAGCGCTCCGTCCTCTCAGCTCAGCTCACACCGCCGCGGCCGCGTGCAGAAACGCACGCACGCGCTCACACGCTCACGTCAGGCTGCGGCGCTGCATTACCCGCCGAGCCGTTTCATCTCCCCCCCCCCGCCGTCACTCCACGTGCTCCGCATGCAAACGGTCGCCTTGACCGCTCCCTCTGCGTTCTCTCCGGCGCGGTCAGCTTCACCGCGAGCGGACTGAACGCACGAAGGCCCTGCGACTCGACGCATCACCTCACGGACGCTGACACGCAACACAGCAACGCAGCGGTCAGATCAGCTGCATCTCTCACACAGACGTGGAAGGATCTTTAACTGGAGAAGCCCTCCCCGGACTCACGGGTTCACCCTGTACCTTCTGCACGCCCCGAATTGCAGGGCACTCTCCGCTCCAGCCTTTACTGCCTCTCAAATTACAGGCTCCAGACCAAAGGCAATCACCACCTCCACGCCGTCTGAATCCTGCACCTCCACAAGCCTCCCAATCACGCGCCTGCACAGAGCCCCAGGAAAACGTGTCTTCAGTCTGCGAGACTGCTCCAAAAAGCACACCGCGTCCCCATTCCATGCCACTTCCCACTGAAATACTCCACAGTCCGTAAGTTAGGTAACACATAAAAATACTAAAAGAAAAACAGCATATTATGATAACATGCCTGTTAAAAACCAACAGTTAACATTTAAGGCGTTGAAATGCCATCAAGCGCTGAGTGAGCGAATGAAACTAACCCTTCTGCTCATTATCCAGATGTGTGCAGCACTACCCTGTCTTACAGTCTCAGAAACACGGCACAGGATTAACTACGGCTCAATAACTCTGTTAGGGAAGCACAACTCTACCCAAACTGACTCAGAGGGAATCAAAGCAGGTAGGAATGCAGGAGGGATGACACAGCCAATCAGATACAGGGGCTGAGAATTCTGTGGGAATTTGGCCATGACAAGCAGTATAAAGGCCCAGTGAGTCAGGACATGATTCATTTCTCACCCTGCAGAACAGAGCCCCATCACTGTGCTGGACACTGGGTTTTCCGTCTTTGTCCAATGGGAAGCATGCCCCCGACAGGCCCACCAACACCTGTTCCAGCAGAAACTTAATTTCCCAGGACATCTCCCATTCAAGCACTAACCAAGCCTACACCTGCTTAGCTTCAGCTAAGAACTACACGAGGAGCCAGTGTGGACATCATGAACACTGCTGTTAACATTGCTAAAAAAATATGTAAAGTTACTGCAAGCAAAGCTTTCCAACAGAAATCGGTTCATCACAAAAAAAATGTGAAACCGATTTCTGTTAGCCTGCTCACAAAGCCAAAGCCAACTCGTAAGGCTGCGACAAAAACAAATATAAAACGCGTCAATTCGTTTTAATCTCAGCTAATTTTATTCCCGAACACATCTTCGCACACCTCGCGGTTCTTCGGCGACTGCCTGCACGTGAGCGGCTCTGATGAAAGACCGAAGCGTCCGCTCCCGCCTCAGCAGGCAGCGCGAGCGCTAATTAGCCCGCGGGGATGAGAGGCGTCTTCCTGCGCGCTAGCAGAGCCGCTCCAGCCGAGGCCCAAACGCGCGTGCGCTAACGCTAACGCCAGCGCGTCCTCAGCGCAACCGCACTCACTTTGACCGGCTTTCAAAGTGCCGGGGATGAAATTGGCTTTTTGAAAAAGTGCCAGGGACCTGTCCCCAGTGTCCCTGGTACAGAAGGGGGGGGGCATGGCAGGCAGAGCACAGTATGAATCCCATCAGATCCCACTGGAGGATGCATCTAAACTCTCTGTGAAACTTCACATCAAAGGAAGCAGTGATCAGAGCAGAACGCAGAGCATTATTATTATTAAATCTGACTTGTTACAGTACTGCAGTCTTACTACACAATTTTCATCTCTGCTTGATCCTTACTTCAATGCACAATATGCACTATGAATACTGAGGGGGTGGGGGGGGGGGGGGCGAGGCAAACAAGTTAAGACAAATAAAACATTTTAAGGAAAATAGTATGGATACTACCAATTAGGTTAGGTCCATTTCTGCCACTGTGATGTTCACTATAATAGAGGTCGTATCCACCCAGGCTGTAACCCAGCGTGTGTGTTCATCCAGAGAACAGTACCCACAGCCACACACAGGCCTCCTGTCACTGCCCAGCACAGCCACACACTGCATTCCTGCTCAGGACCCCCCCACTTCCTGCTTTACCGCCGTCATGGCGTCCCGCGGTGGAAGAGAAGCGCAGCACGCGGCCCGGAGCTGTGTTAATGAAGGATTATGGGTAAAAATGAACGCTGAATGGAGCCGGATAGGGACGGTCCAGCTGACGAAGAAAAGGGGGGAGAAACTGCGCAACCTTCACAAACATCCACATCGTCAGGCGGCGTCGAGCGCGCCCGCACCTGGGTGCTGGGCAAGGGTGAGGCAGCTCGCTGTCAAAACCCCTCCAAGCAGAAGAGCGCCGCGCAGAGAGGTGAGGAGGCACACTCCGCGGATCTGAATTTCAACAGCGCGGCGCGCGAGGTCAGTCTCAGAGCACCATGGAAACCTGGAGTTAACCGGCAGACAGGCACCTGAGCAGCGACTGCGGCAGCTCGTGTGGATAACGAAGCGCACGCCGCGGTTTCTCTGGCTCTTATCTGTGACCCGTGGGCCGGGCGATGTACCCCGGGCTGACAAGCCAGCGGCTACCGCGCCGGGGAGAAGATGGCGGCATTAGCAATGAGGAGAGACACGCGATCCGGCTGGCAGCTCGGATAAAACAATGACCCCGCGCTGCCGATTCTACAATCCCAGCAGCGGCCAATCGGAGCGGGCGGGGCCGGAGCAGAGCCAGGGCACTTCTGAAGACCCGCCTCCGGGACCGGGGCGCGGCGGCGGGAGCGCCATGGCGACGGGACGGGCTCCGCCGGAGGGGAGTTTGGGCCAGCGAGTTCCGGGGGACCAAACGGAATTTTAATTCCACGGGCGCAGTCTCTCAGAGGGGCCGTTAATAATATATCAATGGGAGGATGAAAGGGGCCCCGGCTCGCGGGCGCGGCACGCCGCGGCGCTCTCTGAATGCCCACAGCGCGGGCAGCGGGGGCCTGCACTCCAGAGAGGGATCTCGGGGGGCGAGGGGAGGGTGGGCACTGCCCGCCGGTCTTCTGCATCTAAATCTCCCCCTCAGGCACAAAGACCCAAGTCTCCTCCCGGGAAAACGCACCTCCCAATTTACTCTCGCCCCCGTATTAAAGGCCGAATACGCAGGGCACACGCCCCCTCAGGGGTCCCCGCGCGCCGCGTGCCAACGCACCAGGCCTGTCGCTGAAACGAAAGCCGGAGATTGACGCGCGGAGGCGTCGCTGGACTCTTCATGAAGCCGCTGCGCTGTGCGCTACGTCTCTCTGTGAGGCTCTCGCTTTACGACGCCGGTCCGGAGCCTGGCGATCGCTCGCCACGCTGCGCCCTATCCCAGCATTCCCTGCTGCCGTCCTACCGCCCTATCCCAGCGCTCCCCGCTGCCGTCCTACCGCCCTGACAGACGGCGGCACACGGTGTCTACAGTTAGCCAGCGACACGTCAATAATCAATACGCTCATCAGGCAAAGTACACTAAGACCAATTAGTGGTTAGGATGAGTGCGTAGCCTGAATTTTAAACAAATCTAATTAAACTGGTCAAGAGAACACATCTGTCACTCAGAAAGGATTGAATATTGAAGACTCCTGGTTATTTTATGGTCGTGGTGAAATGATTATACTCTTCCCATCTATAATGTAAAGCCATCAAGCTTTCTGCCTCGACTCTGCTGCAGTGGCATGATCAGCTGATGTGAAGAGTTGACTTTGGACCCTGTGACCCCCAGACTCCAGAAGGATGATGGGAGATGAGCCAGTGATGAGCAAGCAGCAGTGCAGAGCAGGGAGGGCCAGCGCTGGTGTGCTGGTGGGGGGGGAAGCTTAATGCAGGTTCTGCACAGCTCTGAGCTGGAATGCTTTCATGACTCTAAACTGTGCCTGTTTGGCTTTGCTAAACAAAAAGACACAAAAAGAGGGGGAAAGAGAAAGTAAACCAGCCCCCGCTGCAGATCCTAACCACACACACACACACACACACAGGCCTTGTTTAGGAAGACTCCCTCTCTCGGCGTATATACGTGTGTGTGCATGTGTGCATGTGTGTGTGAGACACTATGAGCAAGAAGGACACAAACAGGCTCCTGGCTCACAGGAAACAGGCGGTATTTCTCAGTGAGCAGCAGTGACAGCTGGGGTCTACAGCACCACTGAGAGCTGATCCGTTTCAAAAGCCACATCTTTGCAAGCCCACGCTATCTGGGAGTAAATATCTGGAAATAGCAGGAAATAATGGGCACAATAAACTCTTAAACGGCTTCATGTTCAGCAACGAGTGCTTGAGAAAGGCTTGATGAAGACTCGCACTGCTCAGAACGCATGCTTTACCGCAAGTGTTTTAGCAAAGCCTGATTTCCCACTTCAGCCAAATTACCTTGCGTATTCTTAGCCACCCCATGACTCAGCACAAGCAGAAATGCTCCTCACCGGGGAATCGAGCAGGGCGAATTCAGCAGTGCATGCCTGGCAGCGGAAGACGAGACTATAAACAAATGAACAGCCAGCGTAAAGCCTGCAAGGGGACTCCCAGCGCCTGATTAAGAGGGCCCTGACAACACTGCTCAACTGCCTGCCTCCCTGTGCGCACAGAATGCTGGGAAGGCAAAGATAACCTGGGGGGGGAGTGGGTGCGTGGGAGGCGTCGCCCTGGACAGGAACTAGATCCCGAGTCCCAGGACTGTCCAGTCAGTTAAGCCGCTGGTTTCGTCCCTGCGACGACTGCCCAAATTCAGACCCAGGAGCCGTGGCACCCTGACCCCGTTCTGAGACCAGCAGGTTTCTCTCATTAGCTGCAGACTGTACCCCCTCCCCCCCCCCGCCCGGTCCTGCCTGACCTGGGGCGATGAGGAAAAGAGAGCTCTGTGTCCTACACTCCCACAGAGCGGCTTTTAGCCCTCCTGCCCCCAGCCCTCCGGCCCCCAGCCCTCCTGCCCCCAGCCCTCCCGCCCCCAGCCCGCACAGAGAGCCCTGCCTGTGGGGACCCGCTGCGCTCGGCCCCTATTAGGTTTCAGTCGGCTGTTGACTGGACGGGCCGGCCGCTCTCTGACAAAGCCCAGGCTGTCCTTGAGTCCTCACCAGAGGACGGGAGACACAGGACACTGTGTGGGGGTGCATTCTGACAGGGAGGGCGGGCTGACTGGGGAATGGGCGGGGCGTGCCCTAAAAGGGACATGTGCTTCTAATGAGGCAGGGCTAAAATGGGGGAAGGGCCTGGACTGAAGGTGATACATGATGACAGCGAGGCAGGGTTAAATTGGGGGTGGAACCTGTATTGAAGGTGATACGTGATGACAGCAAGGCAGGGTTAAATTGGGTGAAGGGCTATACTGAAGTTCATACTATGGCTTGGATAAATGCTCAGTTCGGATTGGTTGACAGCCAGGCATTATATTTGTGTACAGGCACGGCAAAGTGTGTTTTTGTAGGATAATCCCAGCAGTTTGCCTCATTACAGTTTGAAATCATTACACGACAACTTTAAAACTGTCGGCTGCTATGAGAAATCAAATAAATCGCAAAATGGTTGACATTCCGACATTTCTGCATCCATATCCTCAAATAACTGAAAAAAAACATAACCATAGCAACAGGTTATAACAGCTGATTCCCAAAACCAATAGATAAAGTAAAATATGCAGATAAAGGCTGTTTTTATCCCTCAAATATCTTAGAGTGAGTTCACATTTTTTCACATTTAATTGCCCTGTTAAAAATGTCCCTGCCATTACCCTCTCTGTTAGCCCAGTAGCCCTGATGAAAAAAAAGTTATTCTAGGGACTCTGGACTCTTAGAAAGGAAACTGAACCTTTCACATGTATCTATTGAAAAAAGCTCTAAAAATCACCTGCGGCAACAACACTGAACACATGTGTGCATGTGTGTGTGAGTGTGTGTGTGTGTGTGAGTGTGTGCGCAAGTGTGTGCCTGTGTGTGTGTGTTTGTGTGTGTTTGTGAGAGAGTGAAAGTGTGTGTGTGTGTGTGTGCGTGTGTGTGTGCGTGCGTGCGTTTTATCCAGGCTCTAAGTGGAAACTCCATTAGCTGAGCCGAAGTGGGGCCTGAGGTGATGTGTTTTCCTTTCTGTTTGAAGGCGTTTCGCCTCTCATTGTATCAAAGTAGCACAACACCTAAACACATCTTAACCAGATGTGCACAATTACAGCAACCAAAGCTCCCACAAAGGCAGCGTTTACCCCCCCCCCCCCCCCCCCCCCCCAGCATTGGCACTCCCAGGCCTATCACCAGCCACGGCTCTCAAACACACGTTTAACCACCCCCCCCCCCCAGCATTGGCACTCCCAGGCCTATCACCAGCCACGGCTCTCAAACACACGTTTAACCCCCCCCCCCCCCCCCCCCAGCACTGGCACTCCCAGGCCTTTCACCAGCCACGGCTCTCAAACACACGCTCAAGCCTCCCGGCCCACACTCATTCGACGCCTGGAGATAATGATTCGGTTAAAGGACGCACCCCTGCGCGCGGTGGTGCAGATAACAGGGCGTGTTGGGGAGAGACGCAGTCAGCAGGCCCCTCTGAAGGAGTCCTATAGCAGGGCGCGCTGGGGAGAGACCCAGTCAGCAGGCCCCTCTGAAGGAGTCCTATAGCAGGGCGCGCTGGGGAGAGACCCAGTCAGCAGGCCCCTCTGAAGGAGTCCTATAGCAGGGCGTGTTTGGGGTGAGAGACGCAGCCAGCAGGCCCCTCTGAAGGAGTCCTATAGCAGGGCGTGTTTGGGGTGAGAGACGCAGTCAGCAGGCCCCTCTGAAAGAGTCCTATAGCAGGGCGTGTTTGGGGCAAGAGACGCAGTCAGCAGGCCCCTCTGAAGGAGTCCTATAGCAGGGCGTGTTTGGGGTGAGAGACCCAGTCAGCAGGCCCCTCTGAAGGAGTCCTATAGCAGGGCGCGTTGGGGAGAGACGCAGTCAGCAGGCCCCTCTGAAAGAGTCCTATAGCAGGGCGTGTTTGGGGTGAGAGACGCAGCCAGCAGGCCCCTCTGAAGGAGTCCTATAGCAGGGCGTGTTTGGGGTGAGAGACGCAGTCAGCAGGCCCCTCTGAAAGAGTCCTATAGCAGGGCGTGTTTGGGGCAAGAGACGCAGTCAGCAGGCCCCTCTGAAGGAGTCCTATAGCAGGGCGTGTTTGGGGTGAGAGACCCAGTCAGCAGGCCCCTCTGAAAGAGTCCTATAGCAGGGCGTGTTTGGGGTGAGAGACCCAGTCAGCAGGCCCCTCTGAAGGAGTCCTATAGCAGGGCGCGTTGGGGAGAGACGCAGTCAGCAGGCCCCTCTGAAAGAGTCCTATAGCAGGGCGTGTTTGGGGAGAGAGACCCGGTCAGCAGGCCCCTCTGAAAGGCCCTTCAGCAGGACTGGCGCGCTCGCCGCCTGCTCTCTCGCCGGCTGGAATTTCCTGTTGACGGCCCCGCCGCTGACTCCCGATAGCCTCATGGAAAATAGTGCGAGCGCCACCGAGCCCCTGCAGTCGCAGAGGCAGTCAGACTGGCGGGGGGGGGGGGGGGGGGCGTGTCACACACACTCAACCGCACGTCCACCGAAGCAGGCTTCCGTAGCGGCCCGGCCGCGGCTCGCCCTCGTGACCGCGCTGCACAAAACAGCGGCTCAGAATACGACAACGGAAAGGCACATCGCTCGCAGAAGCAGACTCCGGAGAGAGGAGCACCGGTGATTTAAGCCAGGCCAATTCAAGCGAGAATTGGGGGGACGCTAACACAAGCTAGCCGTGCTAAGGACAGGTAAGCAGCCTGTGTGCGAGACCCCTCCGGGCTCCTGCTCTCAGCAGATGGACGGCAGGGTGATCGGGTGCGACTGCCAGGGCAGCTCGACAGACGAGCGGCGCGGAGGGCCGGGGGGAGGGAAAGGTGATACGCCTATGCTAATCTGCAGCCCCAGCTACTCATGTTCCCGGTACAAAGGCTCCTTTTAGCTCCGTTTTTAGCCACCTCCCGCACGCCGCACAGGCCCTCTCACCACAGCTCCGGCCCCACGTCACACTCGCTTTGTTTCGCTCAGCCCACACTGTTAGAGGTGAATTCATCTGAGCCCAATAAAGGCTCCATGTGGGTCTGTTAGCTTCTGCAGCTCTACTCTGGGCCCATGCAGTCCAGTGACTCATTTCAACACCCAGAATGCCTCTCACACCAGCAACACTTAACATTAGCGCAAGGAGAAACCTGCAGGCACACACACACAGACACACATATACACACACACACAGACACACACACAGACACATACACACATATACACACATATACACACATATACACACATATACACACATATACACACACACACACACACACACACACACACTCACAGACAGACACAAACACACACTCACACTCACACTCACACTCACACTCACACTCACACTCACACTCACACTCACACTCACACTCACACTCACACACACACATATATACACACACAAACACACACACACAGACGCATACACACACACACACACACACACACACACACACATACACACACACACACACACACACACACACACACACAGACACACACACACACACACACACAGAACTAGGTCACAGCAGTACCGGTGCTGCATTTTCAACACTGCTCCTCGGGTCTTAAACACCCACGACAGCTGGCGCCCCCGCACCCCCCTCCCCCCCCCCCCCCGCTCCTGCCCCTCCCCCCGGCAGCATTCCTTTAAAGGCGACCCTTCCCAAGGCCTGCGCCGCCCGTGCGGATTGCATAACAGGCCGGGCCCTCAGAGGGGCCCCGGTGACGGGCGGGACAATGGCGAGCTGCTGTTCCCCGCTCCCTCTGCAGGAGGCACCATTCATATGCAGATGCTCCGCCATGTGTGCACAGAATCAGATGGATGACTTTCCCACATCCCGGCCCGTCAGGCCACTGAGCAGGACGGCAGCGCACCCCCCACCCCCCCCCCCCCCAGCCTCTTTGTTTCCCGGGAGACAGCTGAACTGGGGCCGAGCTTTCCAGCCGGAGGCCGGGGCAGAATGAGTTAAGCGCACAGGAATCTGGACTCCGGGCCCAAACGGTGGAGGCGTGCTGGAGTTGCTCTGAGGATACGGCGTGACCCCGCGGTGAACGCCGGGCTCGCTACGTCAGCCTCGGAGAGCTTCCTTTGTGCGCGAGGCCCTCCCAGACTGCACCGCTTCCACCGCACCACGCACCCAAGCGCCCCCACGCACACATCTCTGCAAAACTACTCTGAGCAGAAATGACTTCAAGTAGCCTTCTTTTCCGTCAAAAACTCGCAGTTTAAACCAGTGATCAGTGCTTACGGCTACAGAAGGGGACTTGATAGCAGGCATGCAGGGGCAAATATCCCACATTTTCACTCACATAAACATTTTATGCAACTCTTTGAAAGGTCAAATTATCAGCTCCAAAAACTACTTCTACAGCTTGAGAAATGACTCTGCTTAGATACACCAAAGAAAAACTTCTGTAAGAGCACTTGAATACTTGCTGTTCAAGGTCCACACAGCCGTTGTGTGAGCCATGTACCAGACTGCAGAGAACACGCTGTTCACACTACAGAGCGGTTTGCACAAACAAAGCGGATTACAGCACCCGGGCCCTCTCCCGCACTCCCACACCAGGAAGGAGCAGGGCCGCGTTACACCGTAGAAATATAACACGCTTTATGAGAACTGCCTCTGTTCCTTTACACACACAATGGACACGTGTGGGTTCTGTGCTGGGGATGTATTAGAGACTGTAACGGAGTGAGCTTTGAAGCAATGCGCTGAAGTGTGAGTCCATGCAGTGGAGTGTATATGAGGGGTCGAGACTGCGATCCAGACCAGGCCATAGCAGACACTGCTGGTGCAGGGTTGAGACTCAGAGCAGAATATCTGCTGTGAGTCTCAAATGATGGCTGGACCATGTGAAACGCGTGCCTCTCTCTCCTCACACACAACAGACCCCACTCCAGACCTGCGATCATCCGCTCACACGTTCTTTCCACAGAAAAACCAATAAAACGCAGCCTGTTTGCGCCACTGCAGCCTTCCACGGTTCTTTACAGCGCTTCATTGAATTCAAAGTTCACAGAAACGGCGTAAATGCACTGAGTTTCTAATGCATGCCTTTAATTTGACTCCAATATGAGAGAGTATCTCCACATCAGGGCTGGAGAGCTAACAGCAGTGACTCATCCGTTTCTACCCCCCCTCCCCTCCCCTCCCCCCTCCCCTCCCCCGGCCTCCTCAGATATAAGCCGGTGGCACAGAGAAAGCATGCTTCCTGCAAACCAGCAGTGAACGCAGACCCCATCTCTGCAGGCAGACTGAGTTCACACGCGGGGTGGGAGCCCGTTTTAACTCCCTCCAGGAACAAACTCCACCCTTCTATCGGCATGCAGAGGTGGTGTCCTTTCTGGAGGACAAAACAGTCCCAGGGTCACACTGTTCACACAAGCAGCCCATTTCAATCCATTCAGTTCAGGAGCCAAACTGAAATTCAATTAATGGCGGAAAACTCTTGGAAATGGAACTGATCCCAATGCTGTTGAGCAGGAAGCCTGCCAGACGACCTAACCTGTGCACTCCAGCCACTCCAACATACCGTCCCTCTATTGGCTGGACCACAGCATCACTCTCGCAATTGGCTTAAAGGTCCCGGGTCCAAATGTAATACCGTGCAAGTCAACCATGGTGAAAACCATGGAGCAGAATTTTGCTGAAGTGAATGCCCATCGAGTAAACAAACAGCAGCGCTGATGGGGAGAATGATACAGAGGAAATGAACAGTGCCATTAGAGCGCGCTCTCCCCTCTCCCTGCTCTGACCCCCCCCCCCCCCCCTCGCTCACACGGGGAACACACGGGAGGGCCCTGGCAGGCTGGGAAACGGACACACTGACTCTGACGGTGCCAAATCAGGCACAAACACCAAAACAGACAAGAAGCATCAAAATGCCAGCACACCCAGCAATAACAGACCTATTTCTCTATTCCTCCTCAACCAGCGTTTTATCAGGGCTGGAACCATTTAGCCTACTCAACAAGCACTCGCCAACAGATTATTCAACGTTTAGAAAAAATTTCATTGGAAAATCTGAAATCTTTCAAATTTACAAACATAATCTTTCATCGAATTCTACAGTCCACAATTGCTCCAACCCCCCTTAACCCACCCCCCCCCCCCCAATTCAACAGGCTTAATGCTAATTGTTTTGCAATCCGAGTCCATGATTTCTGAGATGTAGCTTAGCTTCATCTATTTTTATGAGAGAGTGAGTGAGAGAGAGAGAGAGAGAGAGAGAGAGACGTGGGCATCTGAACTGTAAAAATGAGTCACTGTGACCTACATAGTTAGAGTGTGGAAGAATGCTCCACTCCAGCGCTGCATTCATAATGCAGTGCACTTTGTGGCGCTGTCTCCTGGCCTGACATGGATGCGGGGGACAGGCAGGAGGAGAAAGGGCCGGAGAGAGAGGGGGAGAGGAGCAGCGAGCAGCCAGGAGTAGGACGCAGTCTCCCAGCCCCTCATTACCGGGACTTCCTGCCAGGTACACGTGATTGACAGCTCACTGCCACCCTCCTCATTTCTCACTCTCCTGTCACAACATGCAGGAGCAGAAAAGGGAGCAGAATTTTTCACACGCTGCCAGCTCTCCACGAACAGGCCTGTACCGTCTCTTCAGGAACCACAAGTACCATGTGAACACATGCCGCATACGCACACTCCATTTCCATGCAACAAGACAAGGATTTCATAACCTTTCCAACATGCCTATCGTGAGAGAGCGCTTTAAGTCTTCTTTATGCATCTGATCTGCGTTCGCTTGGCGGATATATTAGAGAGAGAAGCAATCCCTTGCTCGCTCAATAAAACATGTCCGCCTTTCATACAGGAGTTAAAGGGCCTCCCCAATCATGTACAAGTGCTTCTTAGAGGAAGATGCAGGCTCCAGCGAGAAGGCTGGGATCTGGTTTGCTAATCATCCTCTACACCCCCTTTTCCCTTCCCATGATGCCGTGGGGCGCCCATGTGACCTGCCTCATCTGAACAGGTCGCAGAAAGACGTCCGTGCTCACGGCCTGACAGGAAAGCCTTCCTCCTCAGGAGCGTCCATCGCCCGGCTCTGACTGCTCCAGCGTCCCTCCCACCCCGCATACGCACAGCCACTTCCAGCTTTTGTTCTTCCCAGCAGCTCTAGCAGCACGAGCAGACAAGCCCGACAGGTTGGCCAAGCATTGGGTCACTCTCAGCAGAAACGCATCGCTGGGTTTCTCGGACATTGAGAGTCCGGTGGCAGGTTTCAGGGGTCCTGATTGGACAGGGGAGGGCGCGCGCGGACGAGGGCGAACCCGTCGCTTCCGCGCCGGTCTGAGCAGACTGCAGGCTGATCCTCAGCGCTGCTCATCCAGGAAGGGTGGACCGAACAAAGCCAGCGTGAGCCCTGCTGTTCCCTCCCACATTCCCCCTGCATTACTGCACATCTGATGAGAGCCACAGGCTGCCCTTCATGCTCTGTGGCACGCTCTCCATTCTGATGCCCTGCTGCAGGAGGCTGGAATGAGCTGTGAGCCGGAGCTGGAGATAAGGCCAGCGGTATCTGCTCCTGGGACTCTGATGGTCTGACTGCAGCCCACAATCAGTCCCATTTAAAAACGCACACACGCACGCACACAGATAACCAAACAAGCAGGCACACAAAGACAAACAGGTACACAGAGACACACACAGTCAAATGCACATGCATGCACGCATGCACACACAGATAAACAAACAAACAGGCACACAGAGACACACAGTCCAACGCACACGCACACATGCACCTGCACATGCATGCAGACAGATAAACAAACAGGCACACAGACACACACAGTCCAAAGCACACGCATTCGCGCACGCACACACACAAACACAGATAAACAAACAAACAGGTGCACAGAGACACACAAACACATAGAGACACACAGTCCAATGGATGAGCACACACACACACACAAACAAACAAAGGAGACGGACTCTGGTTGGCCGAGCCGTGCCGTAAACAGCAGCAGGCCCGTCTCCCGGGAAACCGGAGGGCAGCGCGGGTGTAGAGCAGAGGCCTGGAGCCTGAGTTACTGCCTCATTCAGCTCCTCTGCTCGCTCCTTTCACACACACCCACATCCATAACTCATCTGCACATAGCCGCACACAGCCGCGCACGGGGAAATCTCCCTCTGCTCTCACAAAAACACCCTCCTCATCATCATGGCCATCATCCTCCTCGGCCCTGCCCAGCAAGCGTACAGTTAAGAGCGGGCTGCTGGACACCCCCTCAGTCCAGAGCAGCCCTGCTGACTGTGGGGCGCACACGCCCTGTTTTTAATGTTACTCCAGCGCCGTCTCTCCCACTCAAACGAAGGAACCGGGGAGTGCTCTGGATGGGGCCTCATGTGGGACGCCTGCTTTCAATCAAAAACCGCCTCTGTCCCTTAAAACAAGTCACTGACACGCAGTGATGTAAACACATTTAATTCCCCCCTCCCTCCCCACCGCCCTCACCCCCCCCCCCCCCCATTACCTCACGCCTCTCAGTAACTGGCAAAAGCAACAATTTTTAAGCGTCTTGTACAAATACTCGACTCGGGGATTGTAGCGGTGTGCCATTTGAATTTGAATGCACAGGTCTAATCCTCCGAGGTCTAAGTCCTCCATTGTTGCTCCCAGCGCTGGTGTTAACAGGGGCGTGAGGGTGGGTGCTGGGGGCTGAAGACGGACGGGCCCGGCCCAGCCCCCGGGGAGGGGGGGGGGGGGTGCTGGGGGCTGAAGATGGACGGGCCTGGCCCAGCCCACGGGGAGGGGGGGTGGGTTTGGGCAGGAGGAGGGGGGGCCACAGCGCAGACAGCCCGGCCGGCGACGGGCTCAGCAGACCGGCTGAATTATTGATGCCGGCTTTGGCAGGCCGGGCCGGGGTGCGCTAATGCGTAGCGGCGCGCGAAGCCAGAGGAGTAATATTACACATTACATCAGCGCCCCGCCGACCGCTCCTCCACACGCTGCGGGGCCTGCCGTCCGGCCGCTCCCCCTTCAGCAGCACCTCTCCTGGGCTGCGCGATTAACTGAGGCCGGGGATCACACACGGGCCTGCTGGACACTCCACCCCTGTCTCCCACAGGCCTCATGCACTAAAGAGAAGAATGTGCCAGATCACACTGTCTAACTAAAGAAAACATTCACAAAAACAAGAAATTGAATGTTAACATTTGTTAGCATCAGCACACAAACAGGGCAAATCCTCCCCTCGTTTCTGCTAAAAACAAAATACTTTTTTAAAGTCAGCTACCTGACAGGCCTTTTGTCTTCATGATGCTGAGGTGATATTTTTTCCCCAATTATCTGCACTGACTCACAGCTAAATGCACAAGGGCTACATTTTGAATGCAGCGCACTCGCACCCTCTCCCCCATTATCCGCGCTACTGACGAAACGCAAACTGCTGAGTGTGGCGCTCAGGAGGAGGAGGACTGCTTTAAATAGCGCCAGCGCCGAGCGGGACGCCGACATAAATCAAAGCCGGCCGTCCGCGCGCGGCACATTAAACAGCCCCGCCCCCGCCCCCGCCGCCGCCGCGCAGAGGAGGAGCGTAAGCCTCCCGCCTGCACCAGCGCAGAGGAGGAGCTCCCGGAGCACAGAGGAGGCGCATAAACCGTCTCCCGCCTGCACCAGCGCAGAGGAGGAGCGTAAACTGTCTCCGGCCTGCATGAGCAGAGGAGGAGCTCCCGGAGCACAGAGGAGGTGCATAAACCATCTCCCGCCTGCACCAGCACAGAGGAGGAGCTCCCGGAGCACAGAGGAGGAGTTCCTGGAGCACAGAGGAGGAGCTCCTGGAGCACAGAGGAGGAGCTCCCGGAGCACAGAGGAGGAGCTCCTGGAGCACAGAGGAGGAGCTCTTGGAGCACAGAGGAGGAGCTCCTGGAGCACAGAGGAGGAGCTCCTGGAGCACAGAGGAGGTGCTGCTAGGGCACGGAGGAGGAGCGTTAAGACAGGCTTCAGACTGCGACAGGCCGGATTCCTGGAGCCACATCTGGAGTCATGTGATGAGAGGAGAGGAGCTGCTTATCTGCAGAGCTCCTCCGTGTGTGTGTGTGTGTGTGTGTGTGCGCATGTGCGTGTGCGTATGTGCGTGTGTGCGTGTGCGCGTGTGTGTGTGTGCGCGCGTGAGTGAGAGAACTGGGGGAGAGGGGAAGAGAGAGAGGTGAGGGAGATGGGGGGGTGGGAGGGAGACAGAGAGAGGTGAGGGAGATGGGGGGGTGGGAGGGAGACAGAGAGAGGTGAGGGAGATGGGGAGAGAGAGAGAGAGAGGTGAGGGAGATGGGGGGAGGGAGAGAGGTGAGAGAGATGAGAAGGGAGGGAGAGAGGTGAGGGAGGTGGGGGGAGGGAGAGAGGTGAGAGAGATGGGAAGACACAGAGAGGTGAGGGAGATGGGGAGAGAGAGAGCAGAGAGGTGGAGCGCAGACGGATGGGCGGGCGGGGTGCGGGGTGCGGGGTGCGGGGAGCGGGGTGCGGGGTGCGGGGTGCGGGGTGCGGGGAGCCAGAGGCAGCAGGCGGGACCGCAGGAGGCCTCGCTCTGGGAGGGGGGCTGACTTCCTCCCACAGGCAGCCTCTCTGGAGCTGGGAGCAGCAGAGTTTCCACCGGCCTGTGACAGCACGCCTGCGTCCGCCCGCACGGCTCCAGCCGATGAAGGATTTGGTGAGAGGGAGCCGCCTGTCAGCGCTCCAGCTCCGGGACAGCGTGCCGCGGGACGGCCTTTCAGACGCGGTGCAGGATTTACCGCGAGAGCCAGGCCCCAACGCAGAGCTCCGGCTAATTACAACAGCAAAATAATCACCACATGTGCAACTGCTTTCCCCCCGCCCTGACGCTCGAGCGTGGAAACTCTATGGTAAATGAGGTCAGCGCGTCAGCTTCCAGAGGCCAGAGATGATGGATGGCTGCTATTGGCTGTCCTTGAAGGCCCTCCAGACTGACCTAAACAACTTGAGGAATGTTTCGCAACCAGAGGCCCACTCTGGGTCTGGGACTGTTACAATGCGTTCAGCTGACAAAACAAAGCACACAGAGCAGCAAGCCCACAGCTCAACCAGTAATCTGCATCAATCCCAACGTATACACGCCTACGCAAACAAACAGTATATACGCACAATCAAATACATATGCGCACACACGTACGTGCACGTACACACACAGACACACACACAAACACAAACACACCAGTACAGAGGGGGAAAAAAAAGCAAAGTTGGACAAAATCACCACAGAAGCCTGGAAAGTGTTTAGCAAAGCAGACCTAAATACAGACTCCAAACAACTCAAGTGCTTGGCTCCAAAAGGCCAGTTACAAAATATGTTGGCTTAGAAATGGGGAAATTTCCTGCGTTAAAGCTGGAACTTTCACAGAGGAGCTTTCCCCCGGGAGACAGAATGAAGACAGGAAACGCACACGGGAAAAGTGGACCTGCAAGCAGACGGCCAAGTCCTCCTTTCTCCACAACAAACGGAGGGGGGAGGAGGGAGAGAGGAGAGAGACAGAGAGAGGAGAGGCCAGAAGAGAGAGAGAGAGAGAGATAGAGAGAGAGAATAGAAGGTGTAAAGAGAGAGCAAAGTCTCGATCACATTTCAATCTGAGGGCCAGCCATTGTGAAGCAGCAGCTTTTCAGCATGAGACCAGACAAAGGGACTCCAGCAGAGCCCTGCAGAGGCGACCAGGGGGAAGAGGAGCAGAGGCAGGCCGAATGGAGCAAACTGCGTGTGTGTGTGTGTGTGTGTGTGTGTGTGTGTGTGAGTGTGTGTGTGAGCGTGTGCGTTTGTGTGTGTGTGAGTGTGTGTGAGTATGTACGTGCGCGTGACTGCACACACTGCAGCAGCCAATCACGCCGCTCCCTCCCAGCAGCAGTGTATGAGTGCAGTCAGGCAGTTGGTCTGTTAGACCAGTGCGCTCAGCTAGTGGCGTCGCTGCCCCCCCCTCATTGTTGGCTGTGGAGCCGGGGAGGCCGTGCTGGGCCGGTCCCGCCCATCCCCCCCCCCCCCGGCCCATCCCCCTGGCTCTCTCCCCTCCCCCCGGCCCATCCCCCCGGCTCTCTCCCCTCCCCCTCACTGCGGCAGCGCAGATGGTAGTTGTGTGACCTCGCTGTTCCTGCCTCCTTGTTTTGATCCTGCGGTCCTGATTGTTCGGGCTAATCCCACACTCTGAGTCCTTGGCTGCGTGCCAGGACTGTTATTAACCACACAAAGGCTTTTCATTCCAGCTACCGTCACCGCACCCCCCCACACCCCCCCCCCCCTCCCCTCCCCTCCCCCCCACTCTGTCTGTCGCTGGAGCTGCTCTGCTGCTTTTAGCTCTGCCTGTGTGATCAGAGCACTCCGCCATGACACACTGCTCTCCCTGCACACAACCAGAGAGGCAGGCGCTCTCTCTCCGTCTCTCTCTCTCTCTGATTCCCTCTTCCTCCACCTGTCTCTCTTTTTCTGTCCTCTCTCTCCCTCTCATTCTCATTCTCTCTGTCTCTCCATCTACTCCTCCCTCCCTCTGCCTGTGTCTCTCCCTGTCACCTCCACCTCCTCCTCCTCTCCCTGGCTCTTAATTACTTGTCCCCTGGTGAAAGGTCATTTTTCAGGGGAAATGAATTGTTAGGAGGGGAGACCGGGGGGCTGGGGTCTCTGTCATTCTGCGCGGTCCTCCTGCGCTCGTCCTGCTCAAGCCCAATCCAAGGCCTAATGAACGGAGGGACAGGTTGCCTGGCAACCTACGCAAGCCACTCAGCAGGTGTCCCTGGGAGAGCTAGATTGACCACACAGACACACGCACAAACAAACACACACAGACACAGACACACACACACACGCACGCACAAACACACACACACACACAGCAGGACTCTCAGCTTCATGTGACACTACCGCCGGCACCAGCTCCTCACCTCCCATTTAATTCAGCTTTATGCCGCTTCCTTACAGACACCGTTTGTTTTGTTATAGCAGGAACCCGGTCTCCCGTAGCAACACGTCAATTACGGATTTCCTGAGGAGGCGGGGCGGGGGGGGGAGGGGTCCCGCTCTGGAGAGGGGCAATAAGGGTGTGAAAGGCGTCGCATCCTGGGAGGCAGGGCCAGGAGACCTCCGAAAAGGAAGCGGGCTGATGAAAGGGCTGTAAACCTAACTACCACGCTTTCCTGGGTAGCCCAAATGCCCAAGACAAGGGAAGAGCGCATTAAACCGCCGTTCCAAACGACTGGCTACAGACATTAGCAGCGCAGCTGCGCCTGACGACACCTCTGACAGTCTGAAGATTCTCGGCCCAACGGTGCCGTGCTCGAGAGTCGAGCCCAACATCGGAGCGGAGCCTCACAGACACAGCCCCACCCGGACCGGTATGAACCACAGTTCTTACCCCACTGGCCCAAACCGAACAGGGTATATCCAGAACCCAACACATTTGGGTGTTTGGGGTATGAACCCCAAGTGCCTCTGTGCCAAAACCAAACCCTATTAACCCAGCACTCGCACAAACCCGCCTATTTTCCTGTCTGAACTGGTATTGTACCGTAGGCACATTCGGGTGGGGCCATCAACGTAAACAGTGGCATGGTACACAAATTTGCCATTCCACTGGAATTAAACCAGAAGAGACAAAAGTGCCTCACACTGTTTGGGCAAGCAGTTTAAACACCGTTTGAGATTAAAAGCAGATTTAACTAAGGACAGCCCATAAGGAGCCATGGTCACAGTGAAACTGCGCCATTCAGAAATCCAGCCCTCTAAAAGCACAAGCTTTCGCTGGCGAATCTCAGTGCATATCACATGCAAACACTAATTGCTATGAGAAACAACAAAATCTTGCTTAAGAAATGTGAGGCTTGTTTGATTGGCTGGCGCAGGAGCCAGGGAAGGAAAGAGGAATGGAAGCCCTGCCAGCTTCCTGGAACATGGGTTACAGCTGTAATGACCCCCCCCCACCCCGGGTTGTGGCGGTGGAATCTGGTACAGGCGGGGTCACGGGCTGAGGGTGGCACTCTTGCGAGGAGGACCAAGTCAGTACCTGCCCTGAGAGCAGCTGCTCTCTCTCCATCCCCACCCAGGTTATTACCCAACACGCAGGCCTGCCTGCTGTCTGCGGGAGCGCCTGTAACCCGCTGGAGAGCCTATAACCCGCTGGAGAGCCTATAACCCGCTGGAGCCGGGGCAGCCCACCGGGGCAGCAGGGCACAGAAACACGGCGTCTGGCACCCTGAGATCAGTCACACACAGGGGCCCGTCCGGCTTTAAAAAGCGTGCCTCCATTCTGAAAGGTCAAAGGGCGCAGTCAGTCTCCTTGAGCCAATGACGTTCTCCGGCTCAGCGGCTGCACCTGTGACTTTCCGTCCCGGCCCGCGGGCGGTATGGCGCTCCGTGTAGACCCCGCCGTTCCCACGGTGACCGCGGAATGACCCGACAGCCCCGCCCGCACGCTGCAGACGGTTCGGCCTGGAGCTCGTTACAGCGCCACGCCCGTATCTGACCAGACGGCCAAAAGGCCTGAGGGGAGACGGCGCTGATCTCCGACGCTGATCCCGCACGCCACCAGAAACACATGAACAAACAGCCCAAGCACCAGGGAGGCTAGGCTACTGAGCTCCTGCCGCAGAAACACAGCAAGCCCCCCTGCTTCCACACTGCTCGAGCGCCACAGACAAGGACACCAGCATCATGAACACCAGCATCATGAACACCAGCATCATGAACACCAGCATCATGAACACAAGCATCATGAACACCAGCATCATGAACACCAGCACCATGAACACCAGCATCATGAACACCAGCATCATGAACACCAGCATCATGAACACCAGCATCATGAACACCAGCACCATGAACACCAGCATCATGAACACCAGCACCATGAACACCAGCACCATGAACACAAGCATCATGAACACCAGCATCATGAACACAAGCACCATGAACACCAGCATCATGAACACCAGCACCATGAACACCAGCACCATGAACACCAGCATCATGAACACAAGCATCATGAACACCAGCACCATGAACACCAGCATCATGAACACCAGCATCATGAACACCAGCACCATGAACACCAGCATCATGAACACCAGCATCATGAACACCAGCACCATGAACACCAGCATCATGAACACCAGCATCATGAACACCAGCATCATGAACACCAGCATCATGAACACAAGCATCATGAACACCAGCATCATGAACACCAGCATCATGAACACCAGCATCATGAACACCAGCACCATGAACACCAGCATCATGAACACCAGCATCATGAACACCAGCATCATGAACACCAGCATCATGAACACCAGCACCATGAACACCAGCATCATGAACACCAGCATCATGAACACCAGCACCATGAACACCAGCATCATGAACACCAGCATCATGAACACCAGCACCATGAACACCAGCATCATGAACACAAGCACCATGAACACCAGCATCATGAACACCAGCATCACGAACAGCAGCATCATGAATACCAGCATCATGAACACCAGCATCATGAACACCAGCATCATGAACACCAGCATCAAGAACACCAGCATCATGAACACCAGCATCACGAACACCAGCATCACGAACACCAGCATCATGAACACCAGCATCACGAACAGCAGCATCATGAATACCAGCATCATGAACACCAGCATCATGAACACCAGCATCATGAACACCAGCATCAAGAACACCAGCATCATGAACACCAGCATCATGAACACCAGCATCATGAACACCAGCATCATGAACACAAGCATCATGAACACTGCGATCCCAGCTTTCCTCTCACGCTGAACCTGGTTCACTTTTACTAAGAACACTTCTGAAACTGAAAGTTACTAAAGCAGAGAGTGACGCAACGTTAGCCCTGCGAGTGCAGGCAGGTTACTAAAGCAGAGAGTGACGCAACGTTAGCCCTGCGAGTGCAGGCGGGTTACTAAAGCAGAGAGTGACGCAACGTTAGCCCTGCGAGTGCAGGCGGGTTACTAAAGCAGAGAGTGACGCAACGTTAGCCCTGCGAGTGCAGGCAGGGTTACTAAAGCAGAGAGTGACGCAACGTTAGCCCTGCGAGTGCAGGCGGGTTACTAAAGCAGAGAGTGACGCAACGTTAGCCCTGCGAGTGCAGGCGGGTTACTAAAGCAGAGAGTGACGCAACGTTAGCCCTGCGAGTGCAGGCAGTTACTAAAGCAGAGAGTGACGCAACGTTAGCCCTGCGAGTGCAGGCGGGTTACTAAAGCAGAGAGTGACGCAACGTTAGCCCTGCGAGTGCAGGCGGGTTACTAAAGCAGAGAGTGACGCAACGTTAGCCCTGCGAGTGCAGGCGGGTTACTAAAGCAGAGAGTGACGCAACGTTAGCCCTGCGAGTGCAGGCAGTTACTAAAGCAGAGAGTGACGCAACGTTAGCCCTGCGAGTGCAGGCGGGTTACTAAAGCAGAGAGTGACGCAACGTTAGCCCTGCGAGTGCAGGCGGGTTACTAAAGCAGAGAGTGACGCAACGTTAGCCCTGCGAGTGCAGGCGGGTTACTAAAGCAGAGAGTGACGCAACGTTAGCCCTGCGAGTGCAGGCAGGTTAAACTATATCTCTGTTTGATAGTGTAAGGAGCGCCTTCGCTGGGCACAGAGATGAGCTCGTCCGCTGCCCTGACCCCTCTGACCTATCAGACCTACCCGCGCCCCGCTGCGAGTCCTCACCGCCCCTTCACTGGGACCCCTCAGAGCGCCCCCCGCACCGGCCCTGTCCCGCCAGGGTGACAGCGCTGAGTAACGCCAGAGCTTCGCAGGTCCAACGGACAAATAAAAACAATTCCAGTCATGACCATCACTGAGCTACATGGAAATCTTCCAGCAGGAAGTCTGCACGCATCCAGTAAATGCACAGAATTCAGCGTGGTTTAGTGTAATATTAAAGGTGTTCAGTTTGGGCTGCACTTCACAGATCTTTGAAATGCCACAGAGCAAATTAAATGACAGTCAGGCCACTGGTTAGACTGGATAGCTGTTCCACGTATACCGGTTATTATAATGCCAGAACACCCCTATCAACAAGACAACAACACACAAATAAAAACAGAACCAGTCCAAAGCGGATGAACTTCAGACATTCTCTAAAAGCACATTAGGCTACTTGACTTGAAATGAGTTGCTGTAGGTCGTTTTTATTATAATCCCCATTCTAGCTAATCATAAACCTCACAGTTTCATTGCAACAATGTAAACAGCACACAGCCAGCGGGAAATTTATTTCAAAAGCCTTATCCGTTTTACATTCAAAAACACAGGCCAACGTGTGCATCCATCTTTCATGATACAATGCACATTAAGAAGACATGAGCCCACTGCAACCAACGCAAAGTACATCAGTGTTAACGTTCAGACCGCCACTTCAAAAGCGCTTTATTTCACTGCCATTTTACATTTCATCAGAGAAATCCATATCACCAGTTACCATGGCAACCTGGCAGCACAGCTGATTCCGTACTTGTTATTTAAAGAAAATGTGGAGGTTATCCATGGAATTCAATACTGAGGTCACCCATTTCAACAGACACTGAGATCTGCTCTGAAGTCTGGATTTCCATTCATCTGTGGCTTCGTAACCCACATCTGTAAGTTATTTCAGCACAGATATTATAGACTAACCAGATGGTCCGCTTCATATTCTTAACATTAAAAGTCTTGTTCCACTTCAACTGACACCAAAGGATTCCAAACTGATTCGGAAAATGACCAGTACAATACAGTGTCAGTGGATGGAAGGATATGATTGTGAAAATGACCAGTACAGTATAGTGTCAGTGGATGGAAGGACATGCTTGAAACCACCAGAGCCTCCTAGAGCTAAGAAAAGAAAGCTGAAATGCACAAATTGATCATCTGATTGATCTATAATAACATCAGTGACTTTCACCATCAGAAAAAGAGTTTCCCAGAGGTTAAATGGAGACCTGTATGCACTCAAAGGGTTAAGCTTTTTTTGGTTGATTCCCAATGCTCACAGGCATCTACCATCTATTATTACCACCAGCAAGAATGTAAGCACTTTTTACAGGTTTCTCCTGATATTGCAAACATTTCTGCTAACTGCACTGCAGTCAAACTAATTTTCCAGCTTTCTCTATCCGTGCACTGCAGATGTAGTAAAACACAAGGCAGAAACACACCATAATACTGCCATGTTCAGACACCAATAACTGACACCGACTAAACAAGCCAGGGAAAAGCACATTAGCACTCACTCATAAAATAGCTCAGCCAGCACTGGAGCACTCTGGGCCCTGAGAGAGACAGGAAAAAAAACGGCCTTAATTCAAAATACATTTTTTTTCTCTAGTTTTCTTTTCAGGAAGAGCTACCGATAGATGTGATTACGTTCCCGCCATCTGTCTCATCAGAGCAATCAGTGTTTTCCAAAATACGTTTGAAATTATGGTCATCGGGGAGCTTCTGCCAAAAACTCAAAATTATCTGTACCCACACTGCATTCTGACCAACAGCAACAAAACGTGTGCATTCTATTCTGCCAGACAGAGCCCTGATGCGATCAGCAGAATCTGATCTAGTGTCACCCAAACAGCGTTTTCTCTCTCGTTAACTGTGAACTGGCAGTAAACCCTGGCCAAAGATCCGGTACAACCACACCTCTGAGCAGGCCAATGACATCACCTCACTAAAACCGCTCTATATTTAGCCACTAACCCCCTGCTGTGGCACTCTGTCTCTCTGCCTCTCTCTTTAGTGTCCTGAAATCTGGGGCTGCCCCTCCCCCCGGACGTGCAGCTGCAGGAGGGAGGGAGGGAGGTGCGGAATGGAGGGGTGGGAAGCGGTGCAGGAGAAAGGGGAGAGAGGGAAGAGCGGTAGCTGCAGGCAGAGATAAAGAGAGGGCCATTGAGGAAAAGCAGGGAGGAGGCTGGGGTGGTGTGAATAACTGCACCGTAAATCACAGCCTCCCATAAACTCGCCTTCCATCTGCAGAAACCTTTCAAAGGGAGCCCTTTCTGTTCACCGCACCCCGCAGACGCCCCCCGTCCTCCTGTACCCCACAGACCCCTCCCCATCTCCCAGTACCCCAGACCCCCATGTGTCCCTGTACCCCGCAAACCCCCCTCCCCATCCCCTTGTACCCCACAGACACCCCTGTGTCCCTGTACCCCGCAAACCCCCCTCTCTGTCCCCCTGTACCCCACAGACACCCCGTCCTCCTGTACCTCGCAGAACCCTCCCCATCCCCCTGTACCCCACAGACCCCCACACGCCCCTGTACCCCACAGACCCCCATGTGTCCCTGTACCCTACCGACCCCACACGCCCCTGTACCCCACAGACCCCCAGTGTCCCCGTACCCCACAGACCCTCCTGTGCAGCTGATGGCCTGACATAAGCAGGACCGGTCTGTCTGAGGCGCGGCGCTGACAGGCTGGTTTCAGGAAGGGGAGCGTGACACGCGCCACGTGCTAGCGCCCGCCGCTTCAAACACCCCCACAGAACGCCGTCCCGCCAAGACAATCTGCGCGCGTTTGAAGCTCTACTCAGCCCTTTCCTGCGGGGTTTCAAAAGCACAGGGAGGGAGGGGGGCGTGCGCAACGCTCGCCTCTCCTTCGCCCGCCACGCCCGCCGCTGCTTTCAGAGCGGCTTCGTTTCACAGGCCCGAGCCTTTCTGCTTCAGAGGCGGCGGGCGGGCGGTGTCCGGCGCGGCCGTATTAAAGAGAGGCGCTGCGCAGTGCTGCTTTTGGCAGGTCAGACAGGGCAGGAAGAAGAGCGCACCTCTAAAAGAGCCAAGGCCTCCTCTCGCATCCTGCAGGTGGGCCTAAACATGGCCCTCCTCTGGAGTTACTGTAAAGGCTTGGCAATAGAACCAGATAGACACAATGCCAAATAAAGCATCAACTTGGATAAGGAGAACAGCAGAGATAGACGGGGGTAAAGAGAGAAAGAGAGATAGAGAGAAAGAGAAGGAGAGAGGAACACCATTGTCTACAGCAGTCATTACCTTGTGTATGAAGTTCAGCCACTGCATGGAGAAAGTACATTTGTACTGTACATTTCCTCCTCTAATCACTGCTACGGTAAACTGCCTGCAAGGCAACCAAGAAATCTTATCACCGCTCTCGACACTGAGTCATATCTGAGTTTCTGCATTAGCGAAAGGATCAGCTGAGCGGCCGTGTGGCGTGGCTGTCAGGTCTGAGGTTCAGCGCTGCCCGTGGCGAGAGACTGCCGGAAGGTTCTTTCCCCCGCCCCGCGCTGGTCAGGGTCGCTGGAAAATCCCAGGCGGGGCGCTCGGGCCCTGGAAACCCCGGCGGGGGCCAGACAACAGAGGGCCATTCATGCCCCCTCCCACACCAGAGCATGTGACCGCGCGGCCCGGGGGGGGGGGGGGGGGGGGGGCAGGGCGGCCAGGGCTTCAGCGCTCAGCGCCTGGGGGAGGGGGCACGCGGTGGGCCCGTCCTCCAGGGTTTCTGCAGGGAGGGGACTCAGACCAGTGTGCGGCCAGCGAGTTCAAAAGAGACTGAAGCGCTGAGTGAAGCACTGTGTGAGGCACTGTGTGAGGCACTGTGTGAAGCACTGTGTGAAGCACTGTGTGAAGCTCTGTGTGAAGCTCTGTGTGAAGCTCTGTGTGAAGCGCTGTGTGAAGCTCTGTGTGAGGCACTGTGTGAAGCTCTGTGTGAAGCTCTGTGTGAAGCGCTGTGTGAAGCTCTGTGTGAGGCACTGTGTGAAGCACTGCGACGTTCAGTGTGTCAGCAAAGACCCCCCTCGGTGAAAAGCATGAGCTGTACTCGCTCCAGAGCTGAGGAGCCGTTAGAGCTAAATGAGCCTGATACCCCAGCGTAGGGGTGTGTGTGTGTGTGTGTGTGTGTGTGTGTGTGTGTGTGGGGCTGGGAATGCTGACACAACCCAACCCTGCTACACCGGGCCAAAGGCTGCTTCTACCCATGTGTCATCGGTGAGAAGCACTCCTTGCCGAGAACGCCGAACCACACACAGGTTTCCGTCATCTCAAAAATACTCCTTGTCATCATCATCGTCTCTCTTTCCCAGAACAACCCACCCCCAGGCCTCCAAACCAGAGCTGATCTTGACCACATCACTCCTCGCTAAGCTAAAACAGAGAAAAATGTCCATTCCAACCATCCACATACTCATTCTCACATAACACAATCCTTTTTCCACCATCGCCATTCTCATCAACCACCGTGAAAACCTTCGTGTTTCAGTAACCCGTTCCAAGCACATTCTCTGACAAACACAACTCCCATCGTTAGGAGTAACCAATAAAAAATCTGATCAACCAACAAAGTGTCCATTTAGACAGAAAAACATAAGTGGCCAGGAATTTAATCAGGAGTTTATCAAACAGCAAACGTCTGAAAAAGCTGTGTTTCTAGCCTAATGAATACTGGCACTGCAAACACAGGGCTTTCAAAGCACAGAGGTAAAGCCGACAGACTGTCCAACTCAAATAATTAGTCGGAGAGACTGCTTTCAAAGTACCAAACCGGTGGTTTTTACACTGGCATCATTAATCATGGAGGGTAGCATACAGATCTTTTCTTTTCAAAGCTGTATTTTAGAAACAATGCCAGCCTATGTTTCAAATGATTAGCCCCGTATACAAAGACATTTATGACAGATTCTGTCTGAGAAACACTAGTGCAGGCTCCAGCTGTACCAGACACTGCAGGTACTGAGGGATCAGACAGCTCAGTCAAATCCCTACCAACCTCAAACATTTCTGCGCTCACTGCTAAAAGTCATTCAAAAACAATACTGGGCTGCTGCCTTGCTTGCAAAGCAAGCTAGCTACAATTATAGTCTCCTTTACATGCATTCCCTCCCACAAATTACATTTGCGCTGGATATGGACGGTTCTAAACACGACTCAGCTGTAGATAAGTGGACAGAAAAAGACTACTGCCTTCTGAGTTGCTAACCCTAACCCCTGCCGATCTGAATTTTGATTGTGATACAGACATATCGGCGTGACTAAGCTGGCACATTTCTCAGTCGCTCTGACAGTGTGTGTGTGTGTGTGTGTTTCGTATGTGCGTGTGAGCGTGAGTGCATGCACGTTTTGTATGTGTGTGCTTGTGTGCATGATAATGCGCATTTGTATGCGTTTGTCTAGCTTCCTGCGCGTACTGTACGTGCCTGTGCAAGTGCACGCGTGTGTCTGTGCTTTGTGTTTGTCCGTCAGTGTCTCTGCAGCAGACCCACCCTGCAGCCCCCTGCCACAGCAGGGCTTCGCCGATACGAAGCGCTCTGATCCTGCCTCGATCACAGAGAGCCCGAAAGCTGCTAACCGAAAAAGGAAGGACAAACGGGGCGAGCTGCGGGTTCAAAGCCAGCCAGAGACGGCCCCTGCCACGCCGTAAAAGACACAGCCTCAGTGGGGGGCGAGACAAAGCACACTTCTCACAACCCAGCTCAATCTAAACGGCTTCTAGTCTGTTCATCACCCATCTGTCAATACGTCCAGTAATGCATGCAAAACATTACCATTGTTTTCTCTTCATTCCCTTTGGAACTAGATGATTAGACAAACCCAGCATGCAGTTATGGAGCAAGACGTGTATTTCTAGTTTGTTTTTATTATCACGGGAAAGTGTGACTTGTTTCATAAATGCTCATATTTTCTCTGCTGTGGTAAAATGGGATTTCCAGGACAAATGAAGACTGCGAAAGCCCAACTGCGAAAAAAGTGCAATGCATTCTGTGCGTTTCTGAATGGGGTTTCTGGATCGGGATATGCCTCATCCCCACCATTACCCTTATTCACCACGCACACATTCAGAAACATTGATTCTATCAACACATTATATTACGTTGCTGCCATTTGGCAGACACTCTTATCCCGGTCTTATCAATATCCTCATTTATCCAACATGCATTCAAAAATCATTTATCCAGCAGACATTCATAATCCTAACTGACCCACCAAGCTTTCAGAAGCTCTATTCCCACCCCCATCCTCAGTTAACCCCTGTGCATTAAAAACCCTGTTCCCACTGGCCCTCCCATTCCACATTATTCACATGTTAAGGAGCTCCGAGAAAGAAAAATATTATTTCTAAAGCCGTGCTCGGTAGAGACACAAGCGCATGACTGCTCCCAGCTCTCTTCATGGAGACGTGGTCACAGGTGGACGTGCATGAGATGGAGGGCTTATTAGATTATCCACCCCAGGCTCGGGGAGCTCCTCTCCGCAGGCAGGTACACAGCAGATCCGGCTCATCGCATTCCCCCTCACGTCCCGAGCCCGAGACCGCCCCTCCGCTGCGGCTGCGGCGCGGTCGCCATGGCGACGGGCGCACGCCGGCCCACCTGGGAGAGAGCGAGCGGGGGGGGGGGGGAAAGGAGAGCCGCTCGGACCGAGCGCCGGAGGCGGGGCCCTGCGGAACGCCGGGCGGTCAGCGTCTCCCTGGAGACGGGCGCGAGCGCGACTGCGCGCAGGACGGAAGGCGGCTTCGCTCGTTCCTATAGCCGCTTCGTTAGCGCGCGCGGGAGAGAGAGCGGCGGGACGGCCGCCACACCCGGACGTCGGGCGACGGACGAGGACGAGCGCCTGTCCCTCACCGCTACGCGTCGTGTCCTCCAGACCAGCCCCGGCAGCGCTCAGTAGCGCAGACCTCAGGGGGAGCGCAGAGAGCACTCAGAAACCCCCTCCTGACGCTCCGCAGCCCCCCAGCCCGGGCCTCACTCTGGAGCAGGGCTGAACCCAGCGACCCGGCGGAGAGGAAATCGCATTAAGCCCCTCCTCCCCCCCTGGATCCCCGCAGCAGGGACAGATCCACACAGCACACGCAGTAATTGAATCTCAGAGCATCGCAGAGCGTCAGCAGGGCTCGCGATACATCATCCTGCGCCGGCATGCTCCGGCTGCGCCGGCTGCTCCGGCTGCTCCAGCTGCTCACATTCCTCACGGGGTTAAAGGCATGCAGAGTTTTTAATTCCCATATGCTTTCACTATACAATAAAGTTGCAAACAAAATTTTTTAAAACTTGCCGTAATATACTTCCATCTATATTTTCAAAGTGCATTCATTTGAAAATGGCAGATTCAATACATTTTATTCCTGTTATGCGAACGAGCTAAGAATGTTTCACTTTTGAGTTCAGCCAAGACAGCAGCCAGACATTCCCCAGACATGTAAAATTAAAATGTTCAGTACTGGAAGAAATACGCATTCTAGACTGTTGGTCAGAAATAGCAGTGGAGTCTTTGCTGAAATGTGCAGTAAACAACGAGGAACGCAAGCTAACAGAGCTCAGGACGAATGCCCTAAAGCAATCAGCCCATTGTTGTGGTGAAGGGGGAACGGCCGACTGGCGAATTTAAGGATAACCACTAAGCTCTCCGTGCTTCAGGTCCCGTTTGAGGAAGAGCAATCAAACTGCACTTTAGCCTTCTTCAAACCGGGGACAAAAGCTTTTCAGAAGACCAAAACATCCCCCACAGTTAGCTTCGGAACTGACAACAAACAGAAAAGGTTGAAAAACATTTTTGGAATTGCTCGTGTCAAAGGAGGATCATGCCGTGCACATCACTGTCCCCGCCGTCTAACCCAGGGGATTTCAGGGCTGTGGACTTTTAAGCCGTTAATATCCATAGCCGAAGCCGATTCGGCATGCTTTATTCGCCTAGCGTACACGGAACGCACACACTGCCAAAGCAGGAAAAAGGATGGAAAGTTCTACGCATCTCTGGAAATAGATATGACAGGGCCCTGTCATTTCTGGATTTTAAACGGTAATGACAAACAGACGACTGCGCTAAGCCTCCGTCTGAATGAAATGTGCACATGAAAGAAGCCGCCCGATTCCGGTTCAGCCGCCGCTCCCCCTACCATAGAGTAAGTCGCAGAGCGCTAGCTGCGCCACGGCTCTCTGAGCCTAGCCCTTCCCCCTGCCCAAAACGAGCTGGACGCACATTAACCAGATCAAGACCCGCCGTGCTTCAGCGGACACTTAAAGGCACCGCTACGTACCCCTGCCACAGCCCGCGCGCTACGCAAGAGCAGCATCGCTAACGTAATGCAGTACATAGCAACCGACTGGAGACCGTCTAAATACAACTTCAATAGGGTGTACAGGAAAGGAGGAAACCTGGAGGAGTAAAACTTTCCCGGTCGCTAAGCTGTGTGCGTAGTGTGTGTGTGTGGTGAGTGGTGTGTGTGTGTGTGTGTGTGGTGTGTGTTTGTGTGTATGTGAGAGAGTGTGTGTGTGTGTGTGTGTGTGTGTTTGTGTGTGTGTGTGTGTGTGTGTGTATGTGAGAGAGTGTGTGTGTGTGTGTGCGTGTGTGTTTGTGTGTATGTGAGAGAGCGTGTGTGTGTGTGTGCGTGTGTGTGTGAGGCCAACTCTGAGGACACCGGCCACAGTCAGTCTGACGGGTATGGATCAGCTTCCCCATTCCACTTCCCCCTTTCATAATCCCAGAGATCAAACACGCTCCAGCATGCCAACTGCTGTGTGCTACGTTCATTACAGCAACAGCCTAAGAGCTCTACAGCATGCCTACAAAATCACTGCACAACCCAACATGTAGAGAAATCACAGAACCATTACTTTCCAATATATTCCAATAATATACGCACAGCATGGACTGAGACCATTTCCAAGTCAGAGGGGCGTGTCTCAGGAGTAGCCACAGGAGGGAGGGAGGACACCTCACAGAGTGATGAGGACCAATTCACACCAAGCAGTGAGAAAGACATGAGACACACACAACGGGGAAGAAAGAGAATGCTACACTGGTCAGACGGACAAAGAAAGACAATGAGGGCGGAGCATCCGACGGGAGGGAGGGAGGGAGGGAGGGAGGGAGGACGGCCTGATTTACAGCAGGAGTTAGCACCGCGCAGGTGAAATGTTACGGCGTAGGCTACGTCTAGACGCTGCGGCTGCTCGGTCCTGCTTCCTCAGCGTTTATAAATTGCGTCGCCTCGTTCTCTCCGCTACAGGGCAGAGCCAAGGCCAGTGGCCTTGATATTCATGATTAACGCGTGATTGAAAATGATTCGCCGCTGAACGAAGGTCACGATTACCAGGCTTCATTTGCAGGAGTCGTGAAGCAGAAACGACGGAGCGCGTTTTGACGAGCGCCAGCGCTCCTCGCTAAATCGAAGAAGCGGCCGGGCCGCTGGTCTGAAGCGACGGTGGCGTTCCACGTGACCACACCCCTTCACCTCCCCCCACCCCCCCCCCCCCCCCCCACCCCCCAGCAGCTCTTTAATGAGCCTTCCTCTTTCCCACCTGAGCTTGTCTAAGCGGCCTTACAGTCCTGCCATTTGGGACGCCAGGCTAGCCCCGTAGCCTTACACCAAGTCACATCCCCAGATGTATGGAGATAAACAACTGCAGATGTGAAATTCTCCTCACCAATTACCACCCTTAATGAAAGATCTGAAATGAATGATTGAGCTGCTCTGGCCTCCAGGAGATGAGAAAGCCAAACCCAGTTCACCAGCACGTGCTTCCTTTGCACCAGTAACCAGGACTCGCTGAAGAGCTTAGTCAACCCTGTTAACGACGAGCCACAGATTAACCAGAGGAAGGGTCTGACTCCGCAGAGAGGAATGCAGCAGTCACGCCGTGGCGATGCGCGGGGAGGCTCAGCGGCACCGCGGCCGCGTCCTCCGCTCGCGGCGCAGCGTCACTGCGGGTTTCTCCCAGCATGCAGCAGGTGCCCGCGCCCAATCTGCCGGAACCCGCCGCTCTGACCGCGGCTCCGCGGGAGGGTTCGGCCATAAATCTCGCTGACGCAATCTAATGGAACTCGGTATTACGCCCAGCTCGGTAAATAATGGACTCCTCACAGCCAAGAAAGATAATACACCTCACCGGGGGACGCAGGGGGAGCAGCAGAAACCACATTAGGAGCGTTCAATGGAAAATATTCACAAACCAGGACTGGAAATCACTGCAGTTGCAAGCTTGTGAGAAAATGCTAATAATGCCAACAGCATCGAAGCAGCCAGCAATACTCTGGAGTTTCAAGTTTGTGCAAAAGGAGATTAAACAGCAGAACATGCCCAAGTCCACCAACCATACAGCAGCTACAGAGCCAGGCTACAGAAGGGCAGTATGTGGCCCCATCACTGCCTCCAACTCAGTTAGCTCGTTCAGTAAAATGTCTCAGCGGACTCTGAATACTGTGATGCATAGGAGACTCATGACAATATTTTCCTGTCAGTTTGAACTTTGGCCACACATGGATGTGGAATGTAAGGCTTAAAAACCTCAGGTTTTGAGCCCATTTAAAGATCCACAAGCCACACACCAATTTCAGCTCCCCCAGTTATCCTTTGCCATAGCAAAATGGTTCCATGAGGCAAAACAAAGACCAATTTTGTAGATTGTACCCGTTACCAAAAATGATCAGAAAGAAAAAAGTATTTTCTGTGAGAAATGCCACATCTTAAGATAGTGAAAGCTGTTTTACTCAACAAAAAATAGTGATTGCTAGCAGCTGAGGACTTTCCACTGCCTGCACAGAACAGTTGAATGCTTTTGACTGCAGTGGGATGGGTTAAAACAGCAACAGTGCCAGGCAGCAGGCTGAATCAATGGCCATTACGATACACTGCAAACACGGAAAACAAACGTCTGCCAGCAGAGACAAGGCAATGAGAAATATGATAATTGCACTGCTAATCTGGTTCAGAATGCAGAGCCTATTCCTGTGTTGAGCCATTCCCGAGGGCACTGCAGCACTCTAACTCTGAAGGAAGCAAGCTAACTCTAAAGGAAGCATGCTAACTCTGAAGGAAGCATGCTAACTCTGAAGGAAGCAAGCTAACTCTAAAGGAAGCATGCTAACTCTGAAGGAAGCATGCTAACTCTGAAGGAAGCAAGCTAACTCTGAAGGAAGCATGCTAACTCTGAAGGAAGCATGCTAACTCTAAAGGAAGCATGCTAACTCTGAAGGAAGCATGCTAACTCTGAAGGAAGCAAGCTAACTCTGAAGGAAGCAAGCTAACTCTGAAGGAAACATGCTACCTCTAAAGGAAGAATCCAAAGCCGTTCTTCACACATGCAGGAGCCGGCCAGTAAAGGCCCATCCCTCCAGAGTTTTTAAGCACACTGCCCTTTTAAATGGGGCAGGAATACCACTCTGCTCAGCCCTTCATAACAGCTCTCCCAACACTGGGGTCTGGACAGAGCCGTACGCAGACAGCGATATACGCTCAGACTTGCTCAGCATCACAGAATAAGTCAGATTAAGGGTTTGCCACGTATGCGTGTAAGAACAGGATTTTAGAAACGCTGATAAAAATACCCAGGATTCCTTACACGGTGTAGGAGAAGCAGATGTGACAACGTCATGTTCATGCCAGTTTATGTTTGAGTATAGTGCTAGCAGTAATCCTGAGGGTCTCTGTAATCGAGAGTCAGTGTCTCTTCCAAAAAAGCAAAGTCAAGTACAGAACTGCAGAGAAAACACTTTCAAAGCCAGAGAAAAAAACCGTAGACGAGTCAAGGCAGCATCATCGGAAAGGCAGAAAGCCTATTCCCTGATATAAATGACAAAGGAACATCCAACAGGACATACCTTTGCCAGTTACCTTTTGTCATATTCTTTGGGGGTGTTTCATACTGGCTGGCAAATTCCTGTCTTATTTTCATTGAGTGAGTATTGTAATCTATCTCAATATGGCAGAATTTCAACATTTGTTCTGTAGACTACATATACTGAAACATGCATTGAGTTCTGGTGCTGCTTTTTGTATATGGACTGTAGCAAGCAAAGTTGGGTTCCTCATCTGTAAAAGAGAAGAAACAGTGGACTAAACAGGATGAGGGTGGGGGGATGGGGGGATGGGGTTAGCGGGTTCTCCGGCCGCTGCTGAAAGGTCACTGAGACCCTGCCAGGAGTCCTGAAAAAGACGGCCTTTGTCCTGAGGGGCTTTGGATGTGAAAATAAGAGGAGTGGGGCAGGGGGAGAGGAGCACAAAGGCCGGCCATAGAGAGGTGCCAATCCAGCCACAGAGCCGGGCGCGAGAGGGGCTCACCCAGGCTCAACCCCGGGACCTTCTTTCAGGGCCAGATCAGATCAGCACCCCCCCCCAGGCCAGGCCACACAAAGGGCTGCCGTGACCGCAGGGCCCGGGGGGGGGGGGGGGGGACCGCTTCCTCACACCCGTCTGATTTAGCTCGTTTCCACGGGCCGCGCTCCTGCCCTTCCGGATCACTGGGGTGACGTGGCATTGTGCTCCGGGGCCACGCAGCGAAGGACGCCAACGCCGCTATTGTTCAAAATCCCTCGAGTGTTGACACCACTGGTTACTGTTCAGCCTGGAATTCAAAAGGCTTACTGCCAACTGGGCTCCGACACCAACTGAGCAAACCAAGGAAGAGCACATTTAACTCTGCAGGTTTTGTGATGCAAGACCGATTTAACTGAAATTAAAGATGAATATAAATTAATAGAATTAAAAGAATAACTGACCATTCAGAACATTAAAGCAATCGTGCTGGCAGTGGAGGACGCACAATGAGGGCTTTCACTGATAATGTAGTCAGAACACTACCAAAAAAACACCTGGGAAAACAGCAGCATCCACTACACAGCACAACTGCAGTTTATGGACACGGTCTAGCTGGCCCTAGAACACACAGAGTGTAGTAGCGCAGGATTTAAGGATTGCCATCTACAAATTCCCAAGGTTCCTCCCTCCTGCCCGAGTCACTACAGGGGCTCTGTTCATCAATTACTTTAAATCACCATCGATTTTCTCCATAGAGCTTCTATTTTAGGTTCCGTAGCTACGGAGGGTATTTTCTCTAAAGTTTGCTTCGCACTAACTGACTGGCTGTAAACAAAAGATTGCGTGGGATGATCTCCAAGGAAACTGGATATTTTTGGGTATTTTCTTACACGTAGGACTGAAGGTGCTCGCCATCATCATATCGGCTATACTTCAGCCAAAACAGTTCAACTGGACGACCATTTAACCGTTTGGTTGGAAAGAAAGTCCCTGGGAAGGTTAAAGTTAAAGTGTTAGACTTGGCGCAATGAAACAAGTCGCCTGACCGACTTGGCCGGTGGCCAAAGATCATCAGAGGAGGCGGGTGCAGCTATGTGGCATACGGTCTGCACTGCCACAAACCTGGAGTAGTACACTGCCCAGTCCGCCCCCTGCGTGCCGGCAGAGAGAGCGTGCCGGGGGCCAAACCCACACGGGCCGCCATATGCTCTCAGGCAAAGATGGCTAAGCGCACACGCGGGAGCTTCCTCAACGTGGGGAAGGGAAGAATTACGAGCTGAACTTTCTGAATAGTAATTTGCCATTTTGTACATTTGAAGGCAGTGCGGTTCCTCCTTGGGAAGGGAAGGCGGCTGTGGCAGGGGAAGGGTTAAGCCCACAGGGACCCATCTGTTGCCTCGTCTGTTCCTGGCTGGCGTCTGGCCCGGCTTGGCTCCCGCTCGGACCCGGCTCGGTCAGGGAGTGCGGACACACAGGGAGACACTGCCTCCCTTCTGCAGCTGACCGAGCACAACATTCCAAACGGCCATCTCTCTCTGCCTCTCTCTCTCTCTCTATCCCTCCTCCCCGCTTTTCTCCGTGTCCCTATTGACCCTCTCCTTCTATCCCTTTCTTACCCTGACCACCTGCGCAAATCCTACTTTCTATTTGTCTCTCTCTCCATTCCACTCACTCTCTATACACAAACCTCTCAGTGCCTCCAGCTCTTTCTCAGAGTCTACATCTCCACTGTGTCCTCTGCATTGCTCCTCTCTGCCTGAATGCCAGGAGGCTTCTCTGGCTGCAGCGCAGTACTGGACCAGGGAGGACGCGCACTGGCACATTTCCAGAGGATGTGCCCACCTGTGCCCGCTGTGCGCATGCACTGCCTGCCTGCGCCCCAATCACCTCGGTAACAGCAGGAAGGCACTGGCTGCGTCCTGCTCTCCCAACGCAGTGCATCAGAGTGGAGGGATCGATGACATACCCCACTGACATCCATCCTTCCTCACCTCGCTGCGTGACAGTCAGCTGTGGGGCGGAGCTCTGAGTGGGGCGGAGCTCTGTGTGCGCCGTCGCGCCGGTCCCCGCACGGTGAAGCCGCGAGGCCTCCACGTTCAGTCCCGCCGTCTGCGGGTCATCGACGCGCGTCTCGCCTTCGCCGAGCCTGCGTGACGCAGTCAGTGCTGCTCACGCGGTAAACGGTCCCGAGATCGCGGTACCAGCCACAAACACGACACTCCCTGCCCGCCATGTTTAATTCATCAGAGGGAGCTGGGGAACAGGTTGACAGTGAAAGAGACTAAAAAAAACAAAAGGGCTGCTCTATTTAATGGCAGTTGAAAGAAAAGAGAAGTATTCCCTTCATGAGGGCATTGTGTAAGGAAGCTGTTAAAGCCATAGGCTCTGCACTCAGCTGGTCCTACATGTGGAAACTTCAATAGAGAAAATAACACCATACATCAATTCTAATTCAAAGCATGAGTTCTCCCCAGCATACAAGTTGGGGCCGATTCTGAGATTATTCCAGCAGGCCAGCTGTAGCGAATCAAAGCCAGGGATCGGGGGGGAACAGAGAGAGCCCACATGAAGTGGCTGAGCCCAATAATAGAGGAGCACCTGGATCCGGAGCAGCCCCGGCCTGATTAACCCTTTCAGCTGCTCCGAGCGCGGAGCGAGGGGGCCGCCGCTCTTACCCCACATCAATGGGCCGCTCTTAAAGAGGAATTTACCAACAAAAAATGCACCGCGCCGCGCGCTACGTGCTACGTGCTCCAAAGGCAGTCGTGCAGGAACATGTGTGGGCATCGCACCCCGGGCATGCACAGCCTCTTCTGGGCGTTTAGCGTGCTCTAATGGGGCTACCTCACAGTGTAAACAACAGCCAGCACCGCAGGGCTCCTCGGCAAACAAAGCAAAGAGCAGAGGATGAAGCCGAACAACCGAGAAGCGAGGCACAAGCAACTGACAAAACACGCGGGAAACAATAACGCATCTCTCACACAGGAGAGGAATACACCTGGGACTGAAGAAGCCAACATAAAAGATCATTTGAAACCGAGAAAGGAGAAGCAATCAGAAATGAGTGAGGGGACTTCCACGCTGAGACACCAAAGACTCGCGATGTTTACAGAATGATGCAATTAAGCGACTTTCTGCGACATAGTACGCGAGTGCTAAAAATAGCACGGCCAGGCTAGCAGCGTCTCACTACAATTAACACAATCAACCATTCAAGCACCAAGCTGATTTAAAACAGACAAGCTCAGTCTGAGGTAGAGACTAGGCCGCTTGCAAACTACTTTCACAGGGAAGTTGTGTGAGCAAAGATAACTGCAGCTTACACTCGAGAGTCAGTCTCACACACGGAGAATTGCTGGATTAACTAACTGAAAATGAACAAAGGGCACAATCAAAGACTATCCAGTAGCTCACCGGGGCGGTAACAGCAACACACAATGGTGCCAGTAACCGTCATCTGAACAAGCGGTTGTCAAACACTCCAAAAGAGCAATGCAAGAAGGTCAGGTTTATGGCAGACAAACCCGGAAAAGGTATGATTTTGTTCATTCTGGCTTACTATTAGCCAGAGCCAGATTTCGTTCATTCGATTAGCCAGAGAAGCTAGCAAATGTTTTGCTCAGAACCATGCCAATGAAGAAGCAGTCAAATGTGACAGATAAAATTAATGTCCCCACACATCTATGGGAACTTTAGAAACTTCAGTGTAAATATAAGCCATCAATGTGTGACGATGACAGTGTGTACAGTGCAGCTAGTTAGTAAGGCAGGCTTGAAAGTTCACTTTGTTAATTACCGCAGTAATAAGACAATGTAGATGGATGGAACATAGAAAAATGGAGTATTGCATGCTTGATCCTACATAACTTTCCCAGAATGCCGACTCCCATTCACACAACCCATAAATGGTCAAATTCCGCCACACTGCCAGGTAAGGTGTGAAAAGTGTGAATGACTGTCTTTAAAATGTAAAGAAAAAACTAAATAGTCAGACAACTGTAGGGCATGAAATGAACAGATAAATTCTCAGGATTTTTCTTTTTTTGCAAAATGAAGAAAAAAAAAATCAGACAGTTGGTTATGAGAAGGCTACAGAATAAATGAATAAAGTGTCAAACAACCCAGCTACACACACACACATCTTATAACTGTGAAGTGCAATTTATCAATATTAAATTGCAACTGTCCATTTTAAAGAAGATAAACCAAGGTTTCAAACCAAGCCACATGCAGGTTCAGAGCAGAAGAGGACATATTTGCATTTGGGCATCACAGCCACCTGCAGAGCAGCCCACGTGACTGGCAAACAGTGAGGAGGATGAAGAGGTACGTTCCCAAGAGCACAAGCTGTGAACGTACCGATCTGGTCAGACTGTAAGGAGGGGGCGCAGTGACAGCAGGACACAGGCGGGGGGGACGGGACGAAGGCAAACACAGGAGCGGTGGGGCTAGCCGAATAATGGCCAGGCCCCCTCTGCGTGGAAAATGGCCGAGACAGACCCGACTGTGACTGGGGCTTCAGACCCAACAATGGGAACGCCTGGAGCGGCTTCTCTCCTCTCGTCTCATCCTATTATTCCAACGCATCACCGTTTCCCCGAAACAAGTCACCCAGGAAATCACACTCCGCTGATTTTTATGCTTTCAAAATTTTTAAATGGGCCATTTTGTGCGCCAGGAAACGAAGCATAAGGCGAGATTGCATCTCAAAGCGGGCATTTCGCCAACAACAAAACAATGACCATGATGTTACTTGTCAAAGTCGCTCGTAGAATAGGAATATTTATGATATTCGGGATATAGCCTATAGGCCCCTGTATTTATTTGTGTTTCCAGCCACAGAACTTCAGAGCTGTACACCTAAGCTAAACTGTGCCTATGAAATCCAAACTGTACCTTTCTAAACTGTGAATACCCCGGCAATTCAAAAACGTATGTTACCCCAAAACTGCAAATGACTACAGTCAGCAGGACATGGGGAACTATCAAAGACAATTAGCCTACTGTTGAGTCAGCCATAAAGATATAAAACATGTCTGATACTTGTATTCAGAAATAACCATTTTAGAATTATGGGAAAAGCACAAGCAACTGGTTTGTACAAAAAAATTGATACTCTTCTGTATTTCACCAATAACAATAAAAAACATTATATAGGCCTACTCATTTTCCACAGTGCATTTCATTGATATTAACCTTATTCAGGTAGGAATCATATGGAACTCAAGTTCAGACCATAATCTTTTAAGTCTCCATTTTTTTGTCCTCACACCGAGTTTGCACAGCAAAGAGCTGAGAGTCCAGTACAGAAGAGCAACATGGGCTCCACAGCGCAGACGCACAGGGGCCTGACTCAGGGGGAATATGGCTGAACACCTCCATTAAACGCTTTGGCTTTCAGATCTGGAATGTGGACCAGGCCCAGACATAACAATCCAGATTCAGCTGGCCAACCTCAAAAGGCCCCGACGCTACAGATGACAGGACCTGACTGCATCGCTGCAAGCACACGAGATACAGCACGGCACGAACCATCAGCCATTTCAGCCTTTGCCGATACAGCCAAGCTGCAATTACGGCGAGATAAATAGATGGGACGCAGAGGGGACGAGGGCTCTGGCATTCAACCTTTAATGTATGATTAGATCAGCGGCCTAAAAATAGACGCGAACCCTCAGTGGGCCCGAAGCACCGAGAGATTACAGCCGCACGGCCAAAGCACAGACTGTAAAGGGAGTCCAGATATTCCACCACAATGGCATCTGGCAATTAGATGAACATATCGCAGCCCGTTCTGATTTTCCGTTCTCTTCTTTTTGAAGGAAGTTCCGTCTGTTCGGACCCCAGCCTGACCGCGGCGGGTCTGCGGGGGCCCGTGGGGGCCTGTGGGGGGGCCCCGTCGGCAAGGCCCACTGCGAGTCCGAGCTCCACACTCCCACACAACATTAAACTTCTAATCTGCAGCCAGTTAAACAGCACAGTCACTCTCCAGAGGGAGCGAGGGGATGGGGGGGGCAGGGGAGTGAGTGAGGGAGGGAGGGAGAGGGAGAGATAAAGAGGGAGAGGGAGAGATAGGGAGGAAGAGAGAGAGAGACTACGATAAACAAAAGTGTCACACAGTCAGGAGGAGGGAGGGTCAAGGAGGGTCAGGGCGACTGATGTCCGCTTCCCTCCTCCCCCAGTAAAATGGCTCCGCTGTGCTGGAACGCATCACATCAAAATGTGCAAAAAAGCTTTATGTACATAACCTGAGCCCACAAGAGCGCTCGAGAAACGCTTTTAGGCTGATCCGGAGAGGGTTCGAGCAGCGAGGCGACGTTGACGAATTAGAGGTGAGAGGAAAGGAGGTGACAGCCGATTCATCTCCCCCTAAGAGCCTCTTTCATCATTTGTGTCAAACATCGTACCCAGGAAGCAAACAGCAGCTATAAACATCTGCGAAAGCAGGCCCGTGTATATTCACAGTGCGGACGGCCTGACATTTTATGCTCTATACCAATAACGGTAAAAACGGTTCGGCAAATCTTGTTCTCTTGTCGAAAAGATAAAATGCGCAATATTTATCAGAATCCAATTACGGCTAGCGGGTTGAGCTGAAACAGAAAGAGCGATTCTGAAACAATGCAGCGTTCTCAAAGGCGCCCCTGGTTCTCTAATCAGCAGCTCGGAGCGCTAAATAAACCACACCGACGTGTAAACACTGGCAGGCAGGGTACACTGTGGGAGGGCCCCTGGAAGCCAAATTAAAAGGAAAAACACTAATTTGTTCCACTGGGTTTTTGCAGTTCACATGCCTGGCCTGTCTTAAGGCCTGGCAATCACTGTTTGATGCTCTGTGGAGGAGTGCACCGTGGAGCAGTGCTGCACTGAGAGTAAACTGTGAGCGGCTCGCTGGACTGAAGGAGTGCGGGAGGAATGCTGAATGTTTTTCTGCCGCTTTTTTTCAGTGAGCAGAACGTGACGACAGACAGCCATTTTACTGTCTGTTGCACAAAGGAAAACTCTTAAGTCTTGCATCTTGCATTTCAACAACATAGATAATCACTTAATAGCCAACTTCACCAGTAGTTGTACTGTACATTCCCCAAATGTAAGCATCTAGCCAAATGAAATTCAATTTGACAGGTAGCCTAATAATAATGAAAAAAAAAAGTTAAAATCTGACCTTGTGACTGGAATGAAAAGCCCACAGTGTGTATGTACTGTACTGGACTGCTAAGGACACCATTTTGAAAAGAACACACAATACTGCGTGTTTTCCCAGAGCTGTCAGGAGAAAAGGCCTTGGGCGGCCTGACGCACAGAGTAAGCCAATGGGTGAGCCTGCCTCTGTCTGTGTGACTGGGCTCTTTCCAGCACCCTGTCCCTGGAGGTTTACATATCTCACGGGAATGAGAACGGTCCGGGCTCCAGCCTCTGCTTTCCCATTATCACTTATCCTCTTCCATCTCACACCTACCCCTTCCCCTCTAACGCAGGTGCAGACACGGAGCCAAAACATCCACGCAAAGCCATTACAATGGTGGAGGAACACAGAGAGCCTGAGTGCTCCTGAACAAACTGCAGGAGAGCGAGCAGGGAGATAAGGCAGCAGCGATGTGGGGCTGGCTACGCACCCGTTCTCCTACAGAGGGTCACCAGCCAAACCAAACCCTCACCCCACAGACCAGCACTGCCCACCCCAATCAGACACACCAATCAGACACACCCGGCACAGGCACAGTGAACTGAGAGAGGTGAACAACACACCACTGCATCATGCACATGCAGGGTTTTTTCTGAAAAACCAGCACGCATTGCAACAAGCCAGGCCTCCAGAAAACCGTGACCGTTGGGGAAGACCATCGGAGGGGTTTATTCCAACATACCAGCAAACACTCCAACAAGCCAGGCCTCCAGAGAACCGTAACCTCTGGAGAATATTCGGGCGGGAGACATGCAAACCCGGGCAAAACGAGGATCAGTAACGGCGCACAACCAAAAGTCATTTGACCTGAAAGGCTGACGGCAGCCTGAGCGCTGAGCTTCGTGGGTGAGGTTTGTGCGGTTTGTGCCCTGTATGAAAGCGCCCCGGCTGGACTGGCACAGATTTGCGGGCTGCCCGGCTCAGGCTCAGCGCTGGTGGGCCGGCATTCTTTCCTCCATTTTCCGCCTTTCATGAAAGATTAGTTCCCCCGGTGCAGAGTTTGACCTTCTACTGCAACTCAATCTAGCTGTGCTCTGCCCCGGTGCAGAGTGGCATGACCATGAACCAGGAGCCTAGTCCGGGCAGGTCTGCAGGCATCAGCAAGCGAGAATCTCACAGAGGGCGCTCGTATACCTGCTGCGACTGCAGTCACTGCTCCAATGACAAGTGAGCGCCTGCTTTCAGTAAAGGTGGAGACCACAGGGACAACTCTCATACTCTGTGTGAAAGAGCGCTCTTTCCCATCAAATCCTAAGACAGTGTCCAGTTTTCAAGATCCTCCATGGTCAGGTTGTATGCTGCTCTGTCTTTGTAACTGCAAATATAATGAATTTAACCAACCATCTATACTATATTCTCAAAGTAAACCTTTTTTCTTTTTTTTTTTTGCATATGATCCAGACTTTGCTTCTGCAGTGTACCCTTCAAAATGAGACCTTCACAAATCATTCAGGAACAATCCCATGACATGACTAATTGTGGCATACTCCTTACATGTACTGTACAAATGGTCAGAAGCACAGATCGTTCCATCTATTACTCATTAAGCAAGTGGCTCAAATAAATGTGTCAGATAAACAGGATACTTAAATAATCTGCACTTGCAGAAATTGAAAGTAATTTTCTGAGCCACATCAAGCTAGAAAAAACAACAGCGAAGGTTTTTCCCTCTCATTTACATGCGAGAAGGTGCAGGACGTACGTGGGACTTCCGCCATTTCTGCAGCATTTAGCTGATGCGCTACAGCGTGCAGTCAGCAAATAGGGCCTACATTAACACACACCGCAGACTTGCCTTCTGAATAGGATAATAAAGTAGACTCCAGGTACTGTTTTTTGCTTGTTTTTTGTCCCATTCCTGGACCTAGCCAGCTAATTAAGCAAGATAAACCCTGTTATTTTTATTAGATCTTTATATTTTATATTGTTGTAGTCTGTCATTCAAGTCAATGAATGACCAATGCATTTCTCTCATGCCCAAATTCAATCCAGGGCTATGGGTAGAATGCATAAACTTAAATGTACAGAACCCTCTAGCTTTACAGTTTTCTCTTTGTTCAGTCAACATCCTAAGTCATTTCCAGCGCACGCACACACACACACACACACACAAACCCAAACACACACAAATAGCCTATATAAAACCAAAGATATAAACATATAAAATACACAAAACGCATATATGTGTGTACTTTTGTATGCCACTTCAGTTTAAATCCGGATTATTTATTGCCACTCTTTCAATAAACCAATGGATCAATTCCTTTCCTATTAAAAACGGCCTGATCTTACACACTGCCTGAAACGACTATCTGCTTACATCAGCAGCAGCATAAAGCAGCCGATCTTCAGCTGATGAAAGACACATTCATCACGCATGCAGCGGTCAGGCTGCTGAAGGGAACGGCTCGCGTCATTGGCTGAATATTTGCCAGGGGAAGTGAACGCTGGGTCCTGTGAAGATGGCCCGGGCTGCACTGCGCCTAAGTGATTGCAGAATGGCAGACAATCAACACCTATTGTGTGCTGACTTCACCCGCTTCAGTCCTGTCTTCAATGCTGATTGTCCTGAAATGCCTGATTGTAACAACATGGGAATGAAAAGACTCTGGCGAAATGGAAATTATTATAAAGGTTACGCCATTTACTCCACATTTTCCCTCGCAGGTTCCAATTTCTTTGGGAGGGATGTGCTTCCTCAAATTTAGCACATAAAGCAGGGGAATGGGAATGGCTGCAGGCTTGGGGTCTTCCAAAGGAAGATCTACTCTAGAAATCGGGTTTAAAAGTATAAACAATACAGAATTCAGCTGACCACTGACAAAAACGCTTTAAAAAAATATATATTCCGATACAAGGCTCAGTTTTAAGTCTTAGAGACTGTTCATTCTCCAGGCACTGCACAATTATGGGAGATCAACACTATAAAGTTGGATTTCTGGCTGCATATGACTTTGTTCAAAAGAGATGCCGTGCTTGACCACAGCAAATCATTTTCACTTTAATAATGGCCAAAATATTAACCCGTCAATCGGTTCCTGGCCATTAATCAACCAAAGAAAGAGCAGGTAGATGTTTCTGAGGAAGGTGATTTTAATCAGGGTCATAACACCACCCACAGTGCTATTGGCTGAACATAGCTGGCTAGCCAACATAATACATATGAAACAAACAGGTTTCCACTTGAGTTCCATCACACTTGGTTCAGCTTGCTAGTCGTTCACATTTCTTGGTTCTAACGTGTCACATCCTTGCTGCAAAGCAGCATGGTTAGTCTGGACTGCTGATGTGGGGTCTTAAATTGAACCAGTAGCCTAATAAATGTATTTATGAAAGGTGAGGGACTGTCCCATATAACAATACACTTTACAGCTGAAATGAAAAGCACATAGCAGGTACATTACTCCACGCTGAAAAAGTATCCTAATCTTAGTCATCTGAACCAGTCAAACCTACAAGCAAAGCCATACAGAGACTCAGTAGCTCTCTAGACTCATGCTCTCCGTTTAAAAAAAAAACTAAGCAAGTTGAAACATTTTTATTGCATTCCCCCTCTGTAAGTCTGCGTTTTTCCACTAATGTGCAAACGCGGTTGCGGTTCGTATTTTTGCCGTAGTGTTATCAAGGTGTGACCGCCATCGCCCGACACGGTCAAACACATTTTGAGTATTCACATCAGCCCCCAGATTTCCCGTACTGCGCATCCCCATTAAAAATAATGAATTCCACCGCGGGTGCAAGGTAGGAAATGTGCTTTTTCAAACTGTGCGTTGCCGCCGTAGCCAGCGCTGGAGAAGGCGCTTCCGCGCGAACAGGGCCGCCGACAGTAGGGTTCCACTCCTCGGCTATGACTGAAATGTCCTTTTGCAGGGTAATGCTAGCAGCCCTGCGCACAGAGCGCCGCTTGTTTGAGGCACACAGACCCTTTCAATAAAGCATTAGCGTGTGGCCGGAGAGGAGGGGAGCGCAGAGTATTAGGGAACAAAGCCCCTATAGTTGTCTCAACTTTAGCTATGCCGGTTATGTAATCTGACTGGCAGCGAAGGCTTCCCTGCCCCGAGCGCGGCAGACTAATCCCGCCGAGGGCCGGGGGGCTGGTTTTAGAACCCCGCTTGTAACGAGCGGAGCCGAGACAAAGGCCCAAAAAGCGCCGGGGCGACAGGGAGCCCCTCATCAGCCCGACCCGTCCAGCGCCGAGCACCGCAAGCGTACACTAGCGCACGGGCAGGTCCACAGCCAATCACGGAGAAGAGCCCTTTCCACAAAAAACACTGCCACTGCCCCTTCCTCTGTGCGTGTGTGCCCACGTATGTGTGTGTGCGTGCGTGTGTGTGTCCACGTGTGTGTGTGCGTCCGCGTCCGTGTGTTCACAGGGGATTAGGACAGTTAAATATGGAACTGTTTTTTTTTTTTATAGCACTGGATGCCTGGAAACTATGCGCGTGGCATCTGATGAGGAGAGCTTTGGTAAAAGGGCCAGGCAGCTCTGTAACCCGTCTCCTAGGTTTCCACTCACAGCCTGCAGATAGAGTCTTAATGCAGGTGAACAGGTTCCCGAGTGCTTAAATCTCCTGACTGAGGGGGATTAAAACATTTTTTTGAAGAATACAGTGGGATATAAAGCGGATTCTCTGCCTGCCATTTTCTTTCACACAGACCCGCTATGTTCAAGCTCGCAGGGGTCTGGATTGGCTGGCATCAGCGGCAAAGGCAGCCTTTCCTATAAGCAGGCTGTGCAGAGAGCGTACTGAAGAGCAGCGTACAGGCAAGCAACGCTCCATGACTGTGCTCTCTGGAGGGGGGGGGGGGGGGGGCTGGTGCCGTGACCCAATTTCTCACCCTAGTTCCTGAGAGGAGGAAGAGGAGGAGGCGATGGAGTATACACACACACACACACAGGCAAAAACACCACACAAACGAAAAAAACCAAACACAAACCCAAGCGTACGTACACACGCATACACATTTATAAACACATGCACACACATACATGAACACCCCACAATCCTTTCTCTGCCTCATATGACATTTACCTTTTCAGCTCAGTATAAGCTGCATTTGTGATTAAGTCACTGTGGCTCAATCTTTCCTGCGTTACTCTGCATTTCCCTCTGTACCCTTCACATATCCCAACATCCACTGCAGCACTGCGGTGTACTGAAGCAGGAATGATGTTAGAGGAAGAGTGCTTGTAACCAGAAGGTGGCTAATTTCACTCCCTATAGTGAGGCAGCGGGGTTGTGCGCTGGACCATAGTACTCAAAGTGAATTGCTTCAGTAAATATCCAGCAGTCAGGACACTCAGATCCGCGTAAGACAGCAATGCCAGCATAAGGGTATCTGTCAAGCAAATTATAATAAGAAGCACTTTGCCCTGATCTGGCTCATCAAAACAGAACCATCATGCAAGTAATCAGACCCAACTGGATTCCTACAACCAACGGTCCAAACTCTGGCCTTTATGACTAACAAGATGATAGAGGGACGGGCCTAAATGGGCACCCTGATGAACACCAAATACACTGAAAGCCAATCAAGCTTCATGGTTGTCTTATAATGAAAACATGCACACAGCAAGAGAAAACCGATTTGTGTGATAGAATGACTGTGCTGCTTCTCCTCTCCTCTCCTCTCACAAACACACTAGCACTGCCACTCCAGCTGCTTCACCCAGAACACTTGATAATCAGCCATAATCTTTCCTAAGATATGAGTCTAAGCTGCTTAGGTGGAAACCCTTGTGCGGCGGGTGCGTGCGTCTGCTCTGACTCCGCACACCGGCACCGCACAGCTGCGCAGACGGGGGCCGCGCAGACGGGGGCCGCGCAGCCGAGCGCCACGCTCCCGCGCACCAGGGGAAGCGAGCGGGGAGGAAGCGGCTCCATCGCTCAGGAGCAATGAGACACAGTGCAGCCCGCCCCCCTTAAGACCACAGACGCGCAGTGTGCGGGCGGCTGTGAAAACAACCCAGCCTCCCTCCACCGGGTCCAAACCTCAGTCTCGAGCTCGCGACTCTGACGCTGTCCCCTCGCGCTCAGAACCCCCAGCCCCGCCAGACCCGGTGGGTGAACAGAAGGAGGGAGATATTTACCGATTCCATGGTTGTCTTCAGTAGGGTGAGATTTAAATCCGTCAAAAGGCAGTGGAAAATTCCCCAGAGGTCCTAGGAAGCAAAGGGAAAAAGAGAGAAAAGCCAGGATTAGAGAAAAGTCTGCTCTGAGTTCCACATTCCTGACCCAATATGGCACGGACAGGCCCGTCTCCCCCTCACACCGGCCCATTCGGGCCCAGCTACACAGGCACACTGGTATGAAAGGGAAGGCACTGCACATTCAGCACAGGCTCTGGTACTTAATATGTGCGCTGAGAATCTTTAAACAGTTTTAATTTCAATGATCTTTCTGAAAGAGAGCCCTCACTCTCCTGACACCAGATTGTGTTTAGGTTCAAGGGCGGTGCGGGAAGGCATTTCAAAGGGGCTTGCACTTATTACATTCCGCACATCACTTTTCCCTATGAATGCCTGTCACACGCCCAATAAGCGTTATAAAGTTAATTCTCAAAAAGTTCATACTTAGTCTCAAGGACACAGTGATCAACGCCCTACAGCAGAACTACAGGCTTGGTTTCACCGTGCAATCTTTCCGGAAACCACCGCTGAGGCCGAGCGCAGTGTTTCTGAAGCACTGTGTGCTGTGGCACTGGCCAGCTCTGCAGGTGGACTGAGGCCAGGCCAGGCCTGCGTAGCGTGTAGCGTAGCGTGCTACGTAGTGCAGGTGGACTGAGACCAGGCCAGGCCTGCGTAGCGTGTAGCGTAGCGTGCTACGTAGCGTGCTGCGCACCGATATCCAGCAGGGATCCACCAGATTGCCCTAATCCAGAATCCTGAGCGCGCCCATTTTAACGGGGGGTCTAATCGGACTGAGAAAATCCCCACTCCTCATCGCAAATATCCCTCCACAGGAAAGAGACCCATGGATTCAGCCGCAGATCTCAGGATCTGGCAACACACAAAACCAAAACCTCCCAACTCAAACTAAAACTGAGGAGGTTTCATATTCCAGTGCCACTCCGTAATACTGAAAGGGAAAAGAGCCTAAAATAAGAGCACATAAAACATTAAGGGCAGATTTTCTTTCAGGCCTGAATGGTTTTTCCCTAGCAGTGCACAAGCCGCATATGTTAAAATCTCATTACGCGATGGTGCAGCCATGTCTCTGGGGCCAGATGGGAGGACCTCCCCCTTCTCCTGGCCACGCCCCGCAGCCACACACTGGCCCTGCACGGGAAGCACAGGCCCGCAGGAAGCTGCATGCCTACGGCAGCCGGAGAGCCTTTCGTTTTCACCGGAGAGAAGCTGCACTCACTCACACAGCACAGACCTCCAACTGCACGGGGCTGCACCTACAGCCATTAAGGTCACTCCGCGACTCCGGCACTTTGCAGGGCAAGAGGCAGCTAAAATAAGCATCTGGAAAAATACCCAACGTAGAGCCTGGCCTTTAAAAAGCGTTCGGTCCCACAGGTACCACGCGTTTATTTCCAGTGCAAGAGCACAAGACAAACTCACTCTGAGGCCACTGCTGACCACGAGCTCTCCCCCTGCAAGCATAGTGCAATAAACCCAGGGCTGGGTCCAGTGTAAGCAACTCTGAGCACCGCGCCGTGAGCAAGGCAATGCAATACAACCGCACAGCTCTCGCTAAAATCAGACGGGAGCTCAAAATATTTAAAACAACGTGTTATTTTCGGTTTTCCATTTAAGCCAATTGTGTTAAAGTTGGAATAATTCAGAGAATCTGCACCCACGTTCCAATCTATTTATACCCCAAGTGTGTCATTCCACAAAAGTGGTGAGTTTTCAGCGTGGAGACAGTTTTGTAATGTTTGAGAGTAGCTTCTCCGATACAAGAGGCTTTGATATCTGAGAGGGAAAAAGCACGCACCACTGAACGAGTCTTAAATCACTGAGACCTGACGTTAAGAGCAGAGAAATGAGAACTGACAATTATGTCAATATAAACATCAGACTCCTCCCTTTGTGCTGTTTAGGCCTTGCAAATTCTAACCTGGTGCTGTCCATCATAACGGCATATTCTGAGCTGACATAAATGCACTCATGGCTGCAGTGTGCGCACCACGCTCTTCAATATATGCTACTGCACTACATCAGCATGGGTGTTTGTCACTGTTCACATCAAAGCATTGCCTGCAAACTGGAGGAGAACTGAAAGCACGTTGTCAAAGGCAACCGAGTGCAATTCAATGCCTGCTAATGACGGTGGAGGAAAAAAAACTGTTCTATAAAGCTTGAAGAAAGCAATAGCTGGACCATTTAATCACTCGTAGAATTATTTTTCTGGAGCAGCAGCCCAACTTTTAAGACAGCCATTTTGCGCTCAATCGGTGAATTACACTTAGGCTAAGTCCAAAGAGACAAGCCTGCCGCAGCATGCGATGCGACGGTTCATGTTTTCGAGTTCAAAGTGGAACGCGAAAGTCCTTGTTAGACATCAGATGAGGGTCTGCAGAGGCTTGGGCGGACCGTGAAGGGGAACGCATTCATTTTGGCCTCCTTGTTTTGAGCAGGAGGCCTGAGGCTTTGATGAAGGCCCTGTATCCACATGGAGGAGCGCTTGAGGCCCAGGGGAACGCTGCCTGCCCTTCACTTCCTGCCCTGTCCCAGTCCCCCTCTCACGGCTCCGCGGCGTCCGGCAGGGCTTCACACTCAAAGCCTGCCGCCGGTGCCCCCAGGAAGCCTGGAGGTGCGGAGGGCCGTCTCCCCTACACTCACACCTCCATATGGGCATTCTGCTCACACAAGGAACACTTACTCAAGCTTACTCAGAAACATACTTCAGCAACAGAGCCTTGCAGATGCAGCAGCAACAACAACAACAAAGTCCAACACAAAGCTAAATAAGGCCCACTTTCTTCAGCATATTTTATTTTCTGGCTGCGGTTCAAGTCAAGTAAGCGGAATGAGTCGAGGAAAGCCCCAAAAGTAGAACATTTATATCAGACTAATTCAATCACTCAGATCTGTGACGTACAGATTAGAAACGGCACCGTTTAGGCGTATTATGTGTGACTTTGCGTGTCGAGAGAGTAAAAGAGCAAAACCCAAACTGTCAATCTGCAACACTGAACTGTAAAGTTTCAGAATTCAGTCCCTTGTAACTGGTGGCGGGACCGCTCACTCCAGCAAACGAGCGCTCACCCACACGTCCATAATTGGTTTTGTAGTCTAATGAAAACTACAAGGCCCAACCAACAAAGATAAATAAATTCATAAATAAACTGAATTCCACGTCTTTGCCTGTGTGGCAAATCGGTTTATGTGCATTTACCGATTATTATAAGTGGTGTATTCACATATGTAACATTTTGCATTTATTATAGGCTCTCTCTGCCTTGTAATGAAGGCATCCACAACATGCTATGGGGCAGCAGCAGGTAATGTTCAGCTCTGAAATAAACTGTATGGGAAATTACAGCCCTATACTATCTTTAAATGCAGAGAACAAGAAAAACCACCAAGCAATCCATCTCGGCTCTCCTTACGAAGTTTAATGCTACCTAAACCATTTTTGATCATCTCCTAGTACATCACCACAGGAAATTTTCAACATCAAAGAAGAGAAAAGCAAAAGCACGGGGTCCGTGGTGAGCAACAAGCACGCCCAAGCAGCCGAGGGTCATTTTCCTGGGAGGCCGTGCGGTTCCAAAAGCAAGGAAGGCTCAAGTTTTAGCAGGCAACAGGGTCGCATGAACCAGCAGCTCAGCTCTGATGCTGGCAGGTGCAGGTTTTAAATTCGGGGGCCTGCAACTGAGCTGTGTCAAGTCACCGTGGCTCTGGGCCCCGGGGTCTGCTACGGACATTAGCGAAGGCTGGAGCCAAGGCTGGAGCCAAGGCTGGTCTGGAACACCACGGAGAAGAACACGCCTGACCGGCGCATGACTGCCCACTGGCCAGAGCCCCGAACTGCGTCAGAGAAGAGGGAGCAACACCAGCCACACAAGCACTCCATTAATCAAGGAGGATTAAACACTAGACGCGTCCACATCAGAGTTAAACATACCACTTAATAGTGATTACCGAGCATCATCTCTGCATGTGCATAATAGCATAGCAACCAAATGAATGGTAAAGGCTAATTACATAGTGTTGCACTTTCGCTGATCACATCCACACATAAAAATATAGTAAATGACATAAAAGGATGTTGCAGATCTTATCTTCTCTTGCTCTGCTAACATAGCTGGTGGAAGAATTGGGGGAAAATAGCACTTTAAAGCGTCTAGTTTTTTTTTTTTACCAAACACCAAGTTTGAGTGCTAATAGCCTGTGGCTTCACAAATTTTTGAACCTTTGGGATGCTGGGCATTGTGGGATTAAGGAGGAGACGGGTTCTTTAATGCTTGCCTCCGGGCATCTCCAGCCTTTCTCCCGCCTCTCTTTAGTCTTTTCTCCTCCTCCTCCTCCTCCTCCTCCTCGAGGCATTGGATTACAGGAGCTGCTACAGTCTGCACAGGCCAGTCAGCTCTGTGTATCTGGGAACTCAGGACAACACCCTTCTTTCCATTCCCTCCTTCCTGTGTTTCAGCTCCTGTATCGGAGCGAGGGCTGCGTGGTGGTACAGGTCCCTAACAGAGTCCCAGCACACCAGAATGCAACGCTGCTCGAATACTGATGACCGAAGAGCAGCAGCTCCTTCATCCGGCATGGTTCTACACCCAGACGGCCCTTCTGTGATCGTGAGGAAGATGACTTCTGTCACAAAAAAACTACAAAGTGTACTCTCAGCCACAACAACTGAAAGTGGCATATGTAATCATTTAGACACCTTATCGTGTGATGAGGGGTAACCAGGAATCTTATGTAAATGAATATTAGCATACGTAGATGCAGAAACACACAAGACAGGAAGCTTGAACACAAGGAAAAATTCTGATTATCAGCCTAGTCTCATCCATAAATCGTTGTATTGTACCCTGCATGCATCGACAAAGGGAGTCAAACCTTTCCAGGAAATATGAGCTACTCTAAAAGTAAAGAGATGCAAAAAAAATGTTGTTTTTCACATTTTGTGTCCTGGCCTCATGATCTTTTTAAAGCATCCAAAATGTCTTTTGTGAAATGACAGCAGCTTAATACGACAGGAACTAGAGTCCAAACTGCTACATTTCAGGCATCAGGTATCAGCTGCAAGGGGCTTTTTGTAATATCTCACTGATGCAAATCAAATTCAGCCATCCTGTCTGTTCGCCACACGAGAAAGGAACTTGACCCAGTAGCCGAACGAGGGGAGGGGGAGGGTGGACCTAGAATAAGACCGAGAAATACAGACAGAGAGACAGAGATACTGAGATAGTGATGGATAGAGGAACGGAGAGAGAGAGAGATACATAGAGAAAGACAAAGATGGAGTGATAGAGAGGGACACAGAGAAAGAGCCAGAGAGAGAGGGAGGGAGAGGGAGAGATAGCTAGAGAGAGCTGCTGACTGAAAGCATAGGAGGAGGGTTCCTCTTCAAAACATCTACATTATTGATCAGGCTGGCTGCTGCAGGGAGCAGGCCCTGCTTATTCACCTCCTACACGCGCAGGAGAGCCAGTGCAAACACACTGCACGCCGCCGAGATGCCACAGCCCAGTCTGGAGCAACCGCAAAGCCCTTTGTGCTGCGTGAACAAAATTACTATTCTAATTTTCTCCAGCCGTCCGCTGCAAAAATATATCAAGATTACTCCGAGTCTCTGTTTATCTGCAAATCCTTGACTAAGCTCTTCTCGACAGACACACGAGCACGGAACACACCCAGCCTGACATCCCAGACGCGTGGAGCACATCGATCCGGGCACGGCAGCCTGCTTAATATGATTCGGGAAACGCCGTCTCACCGCCGCACATATTAAAAGTATCGATATCCATCAGAGGAGCGGTCTGCAGGGTCTGGAGCATTGTTACCGGGCCTGCCTGCCCACACTGCGCATTCCAGCTCTCCCCCGTCAGAGGAGAGAAGCTGGAAAAGGAATTGAGAATCAGCCCCACTCCTGACACAGTTACCAGAGCCCCTGCTCGCCTTTCCAAACATCCAACGTTCCGTTGTCAAGGTAACCAGCTCTCCGTACTGCGAAACATACATTCCCAGGCATTCGAACGCTAACCTTAATTTAAAACGTGTGCGTGCCATCTGAGCACGCCCGTGTCTTTTCTCTCGGGCAGAATCTGCACGGCAACAGGGCGCTCTCTCCATTCACAGAGGGCCGAGGGGCTTCAGCGGGCGGCGGCGCTACCGCGCGCGTGACGGAGAGCCCTGCCCGAGCCGATCGATGCGCAGAAACACGCGCTCGCCCCTGAAAGGCGTTCAGCCATCAAGGTCGATCGCAGAGAAAAGCGAATTCTCCGAGACCGCGGGGCGAGAGAACACCTCTGGTCCCCCCGCTCCCCGCGGAGATAAAGAGACGCCGTGTGTGGGAGGAAATGACATCAGCGCCGCGTGCTGATGGCGGGGGGAGGGTGGTGGTGGGGGGGCACATGCTTTTAAAATGAAAGCCCAATCTGTTTTTCGCACATCGCGTTCGGAGAGCACCCTTTCTCTGGGTGTGTGTGTGTGTGTGTGTGTGTGTGTGTGTGTGTGCGGAATGGGAAAACAGAAAGGGAAAGGCAGCACAATAACCCTGAAGGACGAGCAGCACAAAGAGCGGCCCGCTCTCTGAGAACAGGCTCGATCCGGCCCAAACGGCCTGAAACAGGCCTGCTCTCTGAGAACAGGCTCGATCCGGCCCAAATGACAGGCCTGCTCTGTGAGAACAGGCTCGATCCGGCCCAAACGACAGGCCTGCTCTGTGAGAACAGGCTCGATCCGGCCCAAACGGCCTGAAACAGGCCCGCTCTGTGAGAACAGGCTCGATCCGGCCCAAACGGCCTGAAACAGGCCCGCTCTCTGAGAACAGGCTCGATCCGGCCCAAACGGCCTGAAACAGGCCTGCTCTGTGAGAACAGGCTCGATCCGGCCCAAACGGCCTGAAACAGGCCTGCTCTGTGAGAACAGGCTCCATCCGGCCCAAACGGCCTGAAACAGGCCCGCTCTGTGAGAACAGGCTCGATCCGGCCCAAACGGCCTGAAACAGGCCCGCTCTCTGAGAACAGGCTCGATCCGGCCCAAACGGCCTGAAACAGGCCCGCTCTCTGAGAACAGGCTCGATCCGGCCCAAACGGCCTGAAACAGGCCCGCTCTCTGAGAACAGGCTCGATCCGGCCCAAACGGCCTGAAACAGGCCTGCTCTCTGAGAACAGGCTCGATCCGGCCCAAACGGCCTGAAACAGGCCTGCTCTCTGAGAACAGGCTCAACCCGGCCCAAACGGCCTGAAACAGGCCTGCTCTCTGAGAACAGGCTCAACCCGGCCCAAACGGCCTGAAACAGGCCCGCTCTCTGAGAACAGGCTCGATCCGGCCCAATCGGCCTGAAACAGGCCCGCTCTGTGAGAACAGGCTCCATCCGGCCCAAACGGCCTGAAACAGGCCCGCTCTCTGAGAACAGGCTCGATCCGGCCCAAACGGCCTGAAACAGGCCTGCTCTGTGAGAACAGCCTCGATCCGGCCCAAACGGCCTGAAACAGGCCTGCTCTCTGAGAACAGGCTCGATCCGGCCCAAACGGCCTGAAACAGGCCTGCTCTGTGAGAACAGGCTCCATCCGGCCCAAACGACAGGCCTGCTCTGTGAGAACAGGCTCGATCCAGCCCAAACAGGCCTGAAACAGGCCCGCTCTGTGAGAACAGGCTCGATCCGGCCCAAACGGCCTGAAACAGGCCTGCTCTCTGAGAACAGGCTCGATCCGGCCCAAACGACAGGCCTGCTCTGTGAGAACAGCCTCGATCCGGCCCAAACGACAGGCCTGCTCTGTGAGAACAGGCTCGATCCGGCCCAAACGGCCTGAAACAGGCCCGCTCTCTGAGAACAGTCTCGATCCGGCCCAAACGGCCTGAAACAGGCCTGCTCTGTGAGAACAGGCTCGATCCGGCCCAAACGGCCTGAAACAGGCCTGCTCTCTGAGAACAGCCTCGATCCGGCCCAAACGGCCTGAAACAGGCCCGCTCTCTGAGAACAGGCTCGATCCGGCCCAAACGGCCTGAAACAGGCCTGCTCTGTGAGAACAGGCTCGATCCGGCCCAAACGGCCTGAAACAGGCCTGCTCTCTGAGAACAGCCTCGATCCGGCCCAAACGGCCTGAAACAGGCCCGCTCTCTGAGAACAGGCTCGATCCGGCCCAAACGGCCTGAAACAGGCCCGCTCTCTGAGAACAGGCTCGATCCGGCCCAAACGGCCTGAAACAGGCCCGCTCTCTGAGAACAGGCTCGACCCAGCCCAAACGGCCTGAAACAGGCCTGCCTGCAGCAGACAGCTCAGCTGAAGGCCAATGTTTGTGGCTCACTCTTTAGGGACCGTCTGTACCCTTCCCCCATTCCAGCTGCCCTCCCCACAACACATGCACACCACCCCACACCCCGTCCACACGCCCCGTAGCAGAGGTGCATTGTGGGCCATCGGATGTGTTTTTCCAGCTTAGCTCTCGAAGCGAGACTGGATCTCTTCCTCTCATTGGACAGCAAGGTGCTTGGCAAACCTGGGATTGGTGTATTATATTTCGCTCTTTAAAACACCCAATTAGAGAGGGAAAGGGAAAACATGCGCCGTCCAATTAACCCATTGAAATCTTCGCATCGACTACACCCGAGAGCTTGTTTTTAACACACATCGCTCGTCGCCATAGCAATGCTCATCTGTAGATTTACATACTCCCCTAATCCGAGCCAATGCAGCCACCAAATTACAGGCTGCCATAATGCCTTTGCAGGTTCAGACGTGAAATTTCTAACGTTCTTTAAATTTCAGTGCAATTCACTCCCCCAAAGTCAGGTAAAATATCCAGTAATATGCCATCTACAGAAATACATTTTTCCATTAATTCCTGCCAATTTCACTTGTATCGAAAAATCATGCTTCTCAACGTCAATTTAATGGATGTTTCCAAGTCTGTGTTTCACCCAGAGGATGACAAACCAGAGCAATGCATTTATATCCTACATGCACGCTGTGGCATTCAGGATAGAATCTGCAGCATTTCTGTACTATACCGCTGCACTGACAGAACAGGATATTCAGGGCAAACTACTGATATTTCATAACTGATGGGTTAGCCAACACCCGACATAAATTTGGTTTAATAAGGTGGCAACATTTTAATTTACCCATTGAGTGAGAGTGTGTGTGTGAATGCAAGCGTGAGAGTGCGTGTGTACGCGAGTGTGTGCGTGTGCGCCTGTGTGTGTCTGTGTGAAATACAGAAGCTGAGGCGTGTCTTACTAACCCTAACCTGAGACAGAACAAGCGCTCCTGACTGTGATGTGAGAGGAGGTGTGGTGCAGCTGCTAGTCTGAAGGGGAGGAACCATCTGAGGCCACAGAGTGGAGCCGTTCCAGAGGGCCCCATCCAAGAGGGCCCCATCCAAGAGGGCCCTGTCCCAGAGCATCCCATCCCAGAGTGTCCCGTCCCAGAGGGCCCCGTCCCAGAGGGCCCCGTCCCAGAGGGCCCCGTCCCAGAGCGTCCCGTCCCAGAGCGCCCCATCCCAGAGGGCCCCATCCAAGAGGGCCCCGTTCCAGAGCGTCCCAGCGCCGTTTGTACAGACACACTCACGGACGCCTAGCCCTTTCCCAGCATGCACTAGTCTGACTGCACAACCCAGCCATTCCTCATTTTCTCCTCACCGCGAACCTGCCTGTCTGGGAGGAGGGGATACGCATGAATTACGGAGGGAAGGAAATTAGCGCCGGTGGAAGAGACAGAAAGCGAGTGCTGGAGGAGCAGCAGCGTACTTTTCAGAGAGAATACTGCTGTGGCGGAAGCGCTACTGAACAGACGCAACCACACACACACACACACACACACACACACACACAAACCCGTGCCCTCGACAGCGCAGATGTGTGCACAGCCCTCTTCCTCGCCGAAAGAGCGAGCAGAAGCCTTGTGTTTGCTGCACTGCAAAGTGACAAACTGAAACCTGATGAGAAAAAGCAGCCCGCAGCGTTCGCAGCTCAAAGCACGGCCTCGTGCTCTCGTCATTCCGCTACGGTGAGGACCAGGCTGCAGTCCATCCATGCGTGTGCTACATGGGGCTAGCGCTACATGGGGCTAGCGCTACATGGGGCTAGCGCTACATGAGGCTAGCTCTGAAAATGCCCACCGAAGGACAACCCATTCAGGCAGGTCCCCTGGGCTCGGAGCACCCCAGTAAGGATGGGCGCACACACACCCACAGGCCGATAAGCACGTCCTGGCCTTCATCCTCAACCCAGCGCCTCTCCTCCAGGAGCACATTCATATCTCTCCAGACACACATCAGCGTCTTGACAAGGCTGTCATTAGGGAGAACAGAAACCCTTAATAAGACTTTTTTTTCTCCCTCTCTCCATTATCCACTCAAAGCTCACGCGTCTGACATATCCCATTCTCTTCTTGTCAAGAAAAAGATGTCCGATTATTCCAGGGAACAGACGCTTGACAAAACCCAAAATCATCCGCCGGTGAGCCAACTCAGTCGTCGGCAACCCGCAGCTGTGGGCACGCCAATACAACAGAGCCAAACCACTAACTACATACAGTTACAGAGCTCAGAGACGGACCCAATAACCATCTGATCATACATGGACAACCAATAAAATACCAAAAAAATAACTGTTCCAATTATAAAATGTTCCAATCATAGGAAAGATGAAATTATAGCATTAAATACAGCTGTAAGCAGGGTCTTCAAGTAAACTGTCGGTACGTGGTCTGATCAGCCATAAAATGCCCTGAATTTTTCAGCACAAATTGATGGGAAAAGAACATTAGAAAATGGCAGAAAACGCTTGGAATGCGGCGGAATATTTCTATAATCGCCATTCCCGCTATTACTCCAGCGTCTCTGCTCTTCACGCAGAGCGGGAGTAACCGTAGAGGAAAATAAACGGGGGCTAGCAGGAAGCCGCCACTCTTTCACAGAATCCAGAGGCTGTTAGCGTTTAGCTTGCGCCACATCAGAGTCTCTGAGGAGCGAGAGGGGCAGATCGCTCCCCGAGCTCTGATCAGAGGATGGAAACTCTGGGCACAAGGAGTCTGCAGGGTCTGGAAGAGCTGTGTGACGGCTCCGGCCACATAGGCTCCTGAAAGCACAAAATCCAAAGGTGCTGGGCGAAGCTTGCAGCTTACTTTGCCATTTCTTATGGAATTTCTTTAGGAAGTAGGCTTAACACCGGTATCTCTCTCTTGCTCTCTCTCTCTCAAAAAAATAGTCATAATAATGCAGTGGCTGTTGTATCAAACCAGACCTTCAACAGGCAAACAAGGACGGAGGACCAACCGTTTACATTCCAGGGAAGATTTCCCTAGCTCACAGGCCTGAGGGATTAAAAGCTGTATTGGTATTGGTAAAAGACAGGAAGAGCGCAGAGAAGGATGCTACAGGCCAGTGGTGGGAGTGAATCACCCGGTAATGCCGGAGGAGAGATTAAATTTAGATTATTTCAGAAAAACCCATCAACGGTCTGGCTGCAGCAGTCTGTCTTTGGGTTGTGTCCGCTCACGGGCGAAAAGAGCGCATTGAGTCTTCCATTCAGAGCCCCGTGCACGCGCGCACACACACACACACACACGGAGACACACACACGCACAGACACACACACGCACACAGACACACACACAACACAAGCAGAGAAGCACTGCAGTACAGTGGCTAGCCCACCGAGCTTATGCTTCAGCTGCTACATCCGCTTACATGTCGTGCTTTAGTTTGTCCTTGGTACACAATATCTACAACACATATGTACTAAATTTGTTTGAAGTGTTCCAGTCCATCTATGTTTGCTGCCTACCTAAGTCTGAACATACCTTGTATGTTCCTTGTCTTGCACCTTGTCTTTTAAGGAAAAGTGAAGTGCAATTCAATAATGCGCATTCATTTTAGCAGGATATTATATAGTACCTTTTTCCTTCCCCTGCAAAAAACTACAGCTTCCAAAATTATTTATTATTAATTCATTTTAAAATGTGCCTGCAACTTTTTTGACATTTTCACACCTCAAAAGCTCTCAAAATCTTTTTCACCTTAAAACCGAACTTTGAAACACTATCTCTGATCATGATGCTTACAACAAATCCACAAAAAACTATTAGAATAAAGCGTACTGAAGCATATCTGCACCACAATTCTAATGAAAATACAAATCGGCAATTACTTTGCTATTTTAATTGATGTGCACACAAAAAATGACATAGCCTAATTCAAATGAAAATGGAAAAGCCCACTGTGTTTTTATTTTCAAGTTAATGTACGTACTTTATCGGACTATTTTAAAATTTAAATACAAAGTCAAATTCATATTCAATTTCTCACCCTCTATGACACAACCCAGCCACAATTTAAATGAAAATGAAAATGTGATACCATCAAAGCTTTCAGCGAAAACCTGGCTAGATTTGGTTGAGAAGTTTTCTAGCCGAATAGGAAATAGCCAGGCTTTAGCCGGGTAAAACCTGACCTAAACTGGAGCTAACCATAGCTAACCTACACCGTCTATGTAAAAACATCACTCAAGTTAGTATTTCACCCCTGTAGACGTCTAGATTCCGATTAGGGCTTGTGGTCACTGGGTTTTGGTGATACAATCACTCATAAGTTTTGCTGGGGACATATCTGCGGACACGCAGCGTAGCGTATAAGCACTAGTTACCACACCAGATTAACGAAAGAAGGAAAATACCAGTTGTTTAGCTACTTAGCGTCAGGCCACATGGCTTGGCGTCACGTTGTTTACCCCCTTTCCCGTTTGGTTCCTATAGCTACACTTCAGCGATCCATTCCTACACTCCGAGAACTAGGCTAATAAAAGACGCTAGCTAGCCTGCTCCTGCCACACGTCCGAAATCTTTACACAGCACCGTGTGTGTGTGTGTGTGTAAGGGGACTTCTTAGTTGGGTTTAAACAGCCTCTGTGACACCCCCCTCCTTTGACTCACAGGTCTGTCTACTCTGAAGGTGAAAATGCAAAGGATAGACGGCATTTTCAATTTGAATTTTGGCTGGGTTGTTGCGTAACCAAACAAAAATGATAACACAAAAGGAAGCAATGCCATTGCATTCGATCCATGTCAACCTTGTGCCACAAAAACATGGAAATGAAAAGATAAATGGCCAACTGAATTATCATTTCACCTCTGTCACAGATACAATGATTACAACAGGAAACTTCCATTTCAAATGTGGTTTTTCATTTTCATTTAAATTATGACAGGGTTGTGTTGGACAGGGTGAGAAAAATTGAACATGAAATGGACTTTGCATTTATATTTCAAAATTGTCTGATAAAGTGCGTACATTAACTTGAAAACACAAAGTGGGCTTTTGCATTTGAATTATGTCATGGGTTTTGTGCACATCAAGTAAAAACGAAATGTAATTTCCAATTTACATTTTCGTTTGAATTTTAGCACAGATATACTTACATAAAAGCATGCCAGTCTGCCAGAATTCAATTAAATTGAACATAGCCTACGTCATAGCTAAAAGTGCATACATTTAAATAATGGATTATATAATTAAACTGATCATATCCTGTGAAAAATTAAGAACAAATTTAATCTCACTGTGCAGTAACCTACACTGCATTACACAGCAGACAGAACGCTCTTTACAAAGACAGTATTTCAGCCAACCAGACTTTTCCAAGTCGGAGTCACTCACAAGCTGATTGACCGAGTTCTCTATTATAGATACAACTCGCCGTTTTCACCCGTATGCCATAAAGAGGACTCAAATTCACCAAATTAGCGCTGCAAAGGGTGTTCAGTACAGCAGCCAATGGGGTGGCTTAACACGGTCACTTGTGACACCGTGGGGTACAGAGCGTGTGGGCAGGGCTGACACTATCCCCTTATTCAAACTATCACTCCATTCCAGCTCCAGGTGAACAGCTATTCAGCTTCTGCTGTTTCTCTTGCTCCAAAAATAATGATGGTACACACAATTTCATTATTCATTGAGTAAAGCATCCATAATGCAACAGGGATTTCTTTGAACAGACTTCAGCTCTGCCCCGCAACTGAAATATTTAACGTGATTTGCAATAGGTAAACTAAAGGTTAAAACACCGCTCGGTAAGACAGAGGTGGCTCGCCTGACCTCTGACCTCCTGAAACAATGGATTTACTTGTCCTTCTGGAGGAATTTATCACCTCTTGGCACTTCACCTGCAGCAGGAGTGGAGCCCATAAAGATAGATCTGAGCCTACATACACCAGCAAGTGATCAAACGTCCCGTACAGCGCGCACACACACACACACACACACACACACACACACGAGAGCTGCTCCGCTTCAATGAAAGACACAGCCAAGTGGGAGACAAACAGGCTTTAAACGCACTCCGCTCTGTGGGATGTAACACTTGGCTGTGGTGCCATAACAGCGGTGTCCAGATGTGTGCACATGCACACACACACGCACACACACCCACGCACGCACGCACGCACGCACGCACACACACCCACACACATGCACATGCACATGCACATGCACACACACTCACACAATGCTGATAAAGATCTGCCTCTCCCAGTGTAAACACCGCTCCCTGCATTCAGCCCGGTCTTCCGGGGCCCTGTTCCCCGGCGACGGCGAGGCCAGGAAGAGCTGGCGGCTACGCGCTGCGCTCTCTGTCACAGCCGCCGAGCTGCACGGCTCGCTCGCCCGCGGGGTGCGCTGCGCACAGGGCGAGCGTGTGAAAGAGAGCGGCCCCGCAGGGTAGGCAGTGCACACAGCCAGCGTGTGAAAGACAGCGGCCTCCCGGACGGGGGGGGGGGGGGGGGGGAGAACATCCACGGGCTTTCACAGGGGCAAAAAAAAAACACTTAGCATGCAAAGGCGCTTTGATGGACACTGCAGCCATATGGCAACATTACAGCCTCACAGCCAGCGTGGAGCTGGCAGAGAGCGAGGGCTAGACGTTGTTGTTCTTTCCATTTCACATAAGTGGTATTAAACGCTTCCAGACAAACAGGCGAAAGAATGCGTGCAAGAGCCGACTACTGAAATCGAACGCGCGGAAAACGCTGGCAGACCCGCCGTCTAATGGCCGTGATGGAAAGTGTGCTCGCTCGAAACACGGAGAGGAGCGTTACAGGTTTCACTCTGTAGAGGAATAAATCAGTACGGAGGCTGCGGAGCGATGAGGCGAACAGCGTTTCTGACTCAACAGCTCATTACCTGGACGCGTTCTGTGAAAAACCTGAGCATTCTCCCTATTAGATGGCTGATGCGACCATCCAATCACAGCACGGCGCAGTTTACGCAGGAGTCCCCAGTGAACTGGAAAAGCATTATGGACCTTGTACTGTGGCGATGTGGCCTAATCTCCGGAATTGTGTCCGTCCATCAGATGCAACAGGCTGCAAGCGTTCCTCGTTATGAATTAATTTGTGCATCCCAGACTACAGAAAAAGGCCTCTTTCATAATAGACTGTAGATACAAATAACACAATCCTGATGGAAAAATCTTCAGCATCTCTGCATGCATGTATATGTATGAGTACAAGTGCTTGGTAGAGAAGTTACAATGCAATATCAGGGTCTGAATCTAACTATGCTGAACCAGTCAATGTGTTTTGTGCACAAAAACATTTATCGGATGCTTGGACATTTCACCAGACACTATTTCTTTCCCCCGAACTGCATAAGCATGCTTCGTAAAAACAATTTTATCTTCATTTTAAGGAAAAATATATTTCACAATGCAATTAAAAGAACACACAATTGTAATTAAACATATTGTGTCTGTTTTTTTTCTTTGAAACTTTGTGGTCTCTCACTGTCTCTATTTTAATATATATGTATATTTTTATTATAAATGTATACATATATACACACATTTCTAAAAATATATACACATACATATTTTTTTTTCCGCGGCGGCTACAAATGAATTGGTCTGACTGTTTGGGTGCATATAGACGACAGTCAGTACGGAGCGTGACTTGCTCTACAGCCTCGAATGCCATCCATTCGATTCTCAATTTAAAAAATAAACTTCTTTTTTTAACATCGCTCTTCTTCGACATTATTAGGCCTATTTGTCCTTCCTGTTTTTTCGGCAGGTTTTTTTTTTTTTTTTTATCCCAGTGATGTGTCGCCGCATCTTTTTCGACAGTTGAGAGGCGTTACATAATTTTGGCTATGCTTTCACAGAAACTAGCTAACGCTAGTATCATAGAGTTCCAGTGGCTACACGTCGCTCAAGCCGGCGCTACTACTGCCGGCCGAAGCAGATCGCAGACACGTCCAATCAGAGTAGCCGCGTGAACGTGAGCATTCGTGGAAGTTGAAGTGTAGTACTCTGAAGCTATGCATGCGATTGCTTTAGCCGCGTGAACTTCCACGTATATCTCGGGGGGTTTTCCAGCAGCTTGACTTCTACATGACAATGTGCCTGGCGAACTGTCCCGTTTACCCGGCAATTACATAATTGGTCGGGTGCTAGTTTCAGATACCGTGTTATGCAAAAGAAGCTAAAAGCTATACCGGGAATGAACTGCTTAGAAAATCATGTCGAAAAAAACTCAACATAAACAATATTCTAAGCGGTTTTCTAACTGTGGTCTGTGGGCTATTGCATATACGTGCTTTTCATGCAGTGCAAGCAAGTGCATTTCATTTTGGTGTTTAGGTCACTTAAGTTTTCGCGGCCGGCCGAGGCCTTCATAAATGTTTAAGTGATTTGCTGAAAAACAAGTTTTAAAACTTTTTAAAATATAAAATGCATGCATATTTTGTAAGAAAAATCGAATTAAACTTTAAACATAAGGATACGTATCAAAAGATCAAAGCACAAATCTAGTTCAAACATCTGCAGCGATAAAATACATATCTTTTTATTTTACTTTTTTTATTTTTTAAATCAAGAATCTTTGTGTAAAAGATATGGCAGCCTCGCAGCTGAGAACAACAGTGTCACAGGCGAGTGGTGTATCTCCTCTATGGTTAGGTATGCCTTTCAGTCACACATTGCCCTCACCCCCTTCCTGTGCCTGCATTTCAATGTAAATGGGCTGATTCAATGGCTCCAGCTGCCCCATCAATAGAACACTGCTGTTACGGGCCTAGATGAGTGTGATTCACTCAGGCCATGAACCCCCACCCCCGCACCTCATCCACATGAGGGGGGGGGGGGGGGGCAGAGAGAGGGAGAGAAATGAGGAGAGAGAGAAAGAGACAGGGAGAGCAGATAGAGATAGAGAGAGACATAGAAAGGGAGAATGATAGATAGAGAGAGGGACACAGAGAGAGAGATCATCTTTGTAAGGGAAGAGAGAAAGCAAAAGGAAATAATTACCAAGTCTCATGCGAGTCTGTGCCTTGCCATCAGAACACTGGCCAATGAATGCAGCCCCAGTGGCAGTTGGTTGACCTTCGGTGTTATGTGTATTTCAGCTGAAAGCCATGGTTTACCTCACTCAGAACTCACACAGAACATGCAGCAAGGCAGCACAGCCAAACGTCTATGGCTGAGGAGGAAACCTTGCCGATTCCATCTGAAACTCGTTAAGATTCAGGAGACAGTGACTGCAGAGCTCACTCCTTTCAAACAGCTACGCTCTTCCCTCTGAATGCTAAATAAAACAAACCTCTTCATTTATGTGGCAAGAGCTTCATCTATGCACAGCGCATTTTGCCCAAAAATACAGGACCAGGCCACAATGAACTGGCCATCTGGCTAGACTACAAAAGAGACTACGGGAGCACACGCTGTCCTGGGTTATCGATAGCGGGAAAATGCTCAGCAAAATGTATCGACAGCAAATCACCAGGTTCTCCGAACAGCCAATCAAAACAGCAACTGTCATCTGTGGCATTTTCAATCCCCCAGCTCTCTATGATCATGTACTCTGTCAGATCTGCAGCTTCCCACACACACATCTCAGTTTCTGCACAGCCAGTGTTCACAGGCTGTCAGTCACCAAAGCAACCGAAGCCTCAGCTCTTAGCAGCCACAAGAACTTTCCGGGAGGAGCGAGGCCTTGCTTTCACTCGAGCGAGCGCTCGCTACATTGTGAGGCAGATGGGGGTGCGTCTGAGTGGCAAGCTACAAGAGAGAGAGAGTCTGCAGCGATGAGAAATGCACTGTTGGAAATGAAGAGTGTGTGGGCCTACATACAATTCTAACAAAATATTAAGACTCAACAAGAGTCACAATTTGATGAAGAGTCACCTATTTCTTATCAGGCAGGCCTAACGCAACGCTTTCCTGTTTGCGATAACCTGCAGCAGCTGTCAGCATCAAGAGACCAGCGCACTTTACCAGCTCTAGTATAGCCTATATAAGGCTAGTAATACAAATTTGGACATTCTCATAGTCAGGATCAGGAATACAGTATATTTAACATTTTCATTTTCTCCCGCAAGCAATTATTAGCAGCTATGTTCCTAATACCAAGCAACAATATCACAACTAATAAACTAAAAGATTTAATGAAGAACACTAAACCCTCCCAATCAGCTCTGAGTTTTGGTAAAAAACCAAAGCTTACATTTCCAAATGAAAGTAGCATATTGTAGCAATTTAGCAAAGCTACCATGAAGCAGAATGCATCCCACAGTTAGATTAAATGACTTCTAGGCTTAGCCAATTTGCCAGCCATACTTATACTGATATGACAGCATCATCCTTTTTGTAATATAAATTGAGCAATACCCTTCACACAGATTATTTTGTTATCTCATTGTCCCCCCCGCCATGATAAATTACACAGACTAATAAATTCTTATTACTTTACACCATAGGAATGGCGATACAGCCAGTAACAAAAATAATGGTTACACATGTCTATTCTTTAAACCTGTTTGAAAATAAGAATATGTCCAGGTGCAGCCGAATTAGGTCACCATCTATAATTCACAGTGTATTTGAGTCTGTGGTACAAATTAAGTGAAAGGACATGGGGGGGGGGGGGGGGGGGGGGGGGGCTTCAGGTGCATTAGCATGGTCTGGCATGATGAGGTGACTGCCGCATGTTTGCGGATATCCAGGGCTAATAGCGAATTGTTCAACTTAAAAAGCTACGACATCAAAGCAACACAGCTAAAGTACGCTGGTAAAGAAAAGGTACAACACAAGAGAGAATCTTTTCCTTTGATGTGCCAGAGTTATAAAAAAAAATGTTATCCAAAGAACAGAGGACAGAGAAGTCATTACCAGGAAGGGATGAAATACTAGACCATAAAAAGCCACCCCCCCCCCCCCCCCCCACCCCCAATTCGGCTTCAAAATCCCATGGTATGAGGGGGAGCTGTAGCCATTTTGTTTTTAAAGGGGAGGGGGAGGGGTGGATTTAAAAGGGGTCTAAATGGCATTTGTCTGTCCAAAGAGATTGTGTGAGGCGCAGGCTATAAAAGATTTATACGGCTAGAAGAAATAAAGAATGCAAGGAAAGCAAGTGCAGCAATTCCTGTTTATAGACAGGCACAAAGAGGCCTGCAAGTGGGAGGGTCCCTGCTTCCCATAGCCAGGGCCAGGGCCGTACTTTAGCCGTTCCTAACTGCTTTCAAATATCAAGATAAACTGCTGCCCTCTGGGCCATTTCCTGCTCGCACAGGCATCATATTCGGGGGGGGGGCAAAACACTGAGGCACATACGGTTCAATTCATCAGACATGAAAGGAAGCAGAGCACGTATCAATCCGTGGCTTCGTTAAGTGATGATCTCCCCGTTTCGCGCTGGTACGCAGTCACAGAAAGAACCGCAGATGTAGCTACTGGAATGGACATCATACTTTGCAAAAGAATTAGATACTTCAAAACAAAAAAACAGCCCTCACTTATAACCGACTGTCATGTAACTTTGAGCTCGGTTCAGTGGTGCTGCCCAATAAAAAAAAAGCAAAAAAAAAAACATATCTAGACATTGACTGACATCTGTCTAAATAATATATGACGGACCAATTAGCTCACATGGTCCGTCTATCATGCATGCACATGCACACGAACACAGCCTATCGAAATTCTACTCAGCAGGAAACAGCCTGCCAACTATTGTCTACGACATAGGGAACACATGGAGAATATCAAATAATAGTTTTTTTTTCGTTCATGTTTATTTTTTACATTTTTTACATGAATGAATTGTTATATTTGAATATTCTCACATGCACACCATTTGATTAGCTCAGGAAGTAAAGTAGCATTTTAGTTTTTGGCATTTTTATGTGGCACCATAAAATACTTTAAATGTTGACAGCGTAGATAAAGCATAGAGCATACAGTGATACACAGTGCTCAGTGATAACTGTGACATTACAAAGTCAAATGGCCATTGTGGCCATTTATAGTATTGTATGTGTGCTTGCATTGCATTCATGACAGTAACAGTGGCGTCTTAATCATTTTAAGCTTAGCTGAAATCGAACTGTCCTAGCATTCAAAGTTTAAAAATGTTAATAGTACCTGCGCCAAATAAAACAAGAGCTTCCCCCATAAGAATTCAGATTTTCTGGTGAAGGGGCTGAATATTGGTTGTAAACTGAATTAACCATTTGATTATGATTTTTAGCCCGTAATGCACATCACAAGTATTTCTAGAATGTGCTTTCAGGGTTAAAACAGCATGTGACCTTCCCTAACACTGCGCCAATTGTTTCCCCCGCCGGCCTGGTCTTCATTACTCGCGGTGTTCGCTTCTCCTCCGTTATTCGATACACGAGTGCCACTGCAGACCTTTGAGGGACATCTGTCAAGCGTCCCCCTCCGATAGATTAGCTACGCTCGCAACTGTGACTACTTTAAAAGCACACAATGAGAGGCCTGAAAAGAGACTGCAGACACATTGCACAAGGACAGGCATATGGTGACTTGTCCCACTTTTTAAAAATATACCTTAACGGCGATGCAAAATCCAGTTTAACGGTAGAAAACAAAACCAAACGATCAAATGATGAAGCATCCCAAAAAGATAAAAATATTAATTTGGATTTTGTAGCGATGTAGTTAAAAATATTCAAAATGGTTAGCAATGAAAATGATTTTCTAACATTCATAGACCTGTTAATTTGGCGTTTGAAAATAACTCCAGTAAGACGTTGAATGACAGTCTGGATTGCTCCCTTCAAAAATGATCAAGCAATCACACATTTCCGAAAAATACAGCATTTCTGTATTATTACAACATAATCTGGAGGAGACTCAATTCTCTGCAGTATGAGTTTGTCCTCACGAACACTAGCACAAGCATTCACACCCGAGTGCGATGCGTCCGCGTGGGCCTCTCAGCAGGAGAGAGTACCGCGAGCAGGAAGCCGGCGGGGTGCTGGTAATTCGCGGTAATTTCTCGAGCGGGATCACGGCACTACCCGCACACTGACCCCAGCGCGATGCCAGAACGCGGGCGGATGTGGCGGAACCTCCTCACACGTGCTCCTCTCCAGCGAGCGCATTGAGAAAAAACACGAAAACACAACAAGACTGTGCCTGGGCAGCGTGACGCCGAGGCGTGACAGGGCGTCTTCCCTGGTGGGCTGCAGCCAATCAGGGGCCCTCGCGCAAAACAGGAGCAGCAGCATGAGGCTGCTCTGAAGAGGACGCCGTGCTCCAGAGCTGTGGTGCTTCTACAAATGCCCTGCAGGACCCGCATTGTTCCCAACTGTGGCTCCATTTCTCTCACTGTTTTCAGGTCATCCCGTAGTACAGCAGGTTGGAGTTGGGGGGATGGTTGAGAGGCCCAGAGGTGTGATGACCTAGCCTGGACCTGAAATGAAGCCTGTGATCAAGGGAGAATTCTGGCTTGGACAGAAGTCCTAGTATGACGTTCTTCAGCTGCACTTTATTGTCCAGAAGCAGAAGAAGTCAGAGCCCACAGGAGGGCCTCAAGCATTTGAGGTCTGCAACAGGAAATGAGTCTCCCAGAAGCAGCCTCCAATCACAGAGCTCCTAACCCCTGACCCCGACAGAACATTACTTCCTGTCCCAGTTACTTGCTCCGGAGTGGAATGCTGAAAGATGTTCCAGCTCTACCACAATGAAGTCAACTGTTATTCAACTGATCTACAGTTGACTTCTTAAAATGAGCGTTAAGTGTTATTGCTTGTCTGTTTGCCATTTTTGAAAAGGTGCGATTGGGTCGACTTCATACCCATTCAGGCAACACTGACCTATATGAACTAGAAATGGTGCCATGCTGCTTAAGGGTCATTCAAAACTACACAACTGAAGATTTGAAATTATTTTAAAGCGCTGTCTGCACAACCTTATGCTCCCACAAACCCAAAACTAAACAAGCCAAAAGGTAAACAAGGAGCCACATACACACAGTCTTAGGTGGGTAATCACTGTGCCTCTCCATGCCTGTGTTTGGATAACTGCACATTTGATATGGTTCGGCTAAAACACTCAACTAAACCATCAAATGTGACTGCTGCAGACAATGTTTTCCAATCATTTCCAAATCCACAACTTTGCTCCAAAGCTTCTTAAGAAAATGAACGCATGGCCCCAAAGGCAGAAAGGCAAGAAAAGCATAATAGCAGGAAATAGAAAATGTGGAGGGTCCATCTAGATCATTTGCTCTTCTCCAAAGAATTTCAATGCAAGTCCAATTAAAATATAATGCTTCAATTTTATCCAAATTGCTACAGCACCATTAATAGCATCAACTTCGCATGTTTCTCCGAATTAACATGGCTTGATCCTTCCAACTTACAGTCATAGTTCGCTTTAAGGTCTGGCTCTTGGCTTTTTGTCTCTGTTCCCAATTACCCTGATAATGAAAGCAGCTCACATTTTTGGCCAATCGAAACGTGTAATACCATACGCCATATCTAATAAAGGGTATTGCCAATACTTTCCTACATTTGTGAACTAAGTTAACATGTTTGCGCACCCCTTCTAAACAGGTCGATGTAAAGTGTCACCAGATTGGTACTTCGAGATGCCATTAGACATTGGTGAATGGTCTTCTTACCAAGACCAAACAATTTCAAAACGTAATTTAAAGAAACAATGTTTGTTTGAAATCGCAGTGCTTCAATTGTAAAGCCAAGATTATAAACGGATTTAAATCAATACCTTTCGTACAAATTTAATTAATGATTAAGAAATATGATATGTTTGTGCACGAAAATGCTCAAGAAAGTAAATATTATTATGAGACTCAGCGTCCAAAGCCAGTTGGCTGCAACACTACGTCACACCGTTAGCTAGCCAGGAAAATAGTTAGCTACATCCATCATTTTCCTTCTTCACAATATAACTTGGTTATCGCTAATTTGCTCAAATGGCCAGCTTGGAAGCGACAGACTTCACTTCAGGTTGTTGCTAAATAACGTTAACTTGCATTGGCTAGCTAGACTGCTACGCAGAAATAAAAATATAGATGATGATAATAATAATAATAATAATAATAGCTTAAAGCCTTTGATGAACAAAAGTTCACGTATGCTAGCCTACTAACCAGTTCATTGCAACTGTGCAAGTAACATTGACGTTCGCCAACTTGCAAGTAACATTGACGTTCGCGAAGGGGATGCAGTTAGCTAGCTTATTACTATAATTAAACTTTCTCCAGCACACAATACGTTTGCTAGAAACCATAACTTAGTTTAGCTAGCTAGTGGTTAGCAGGTAGCTAACTGACGTTACTCTCATCTTCGTTGAACAGCTAAATAACATTAGCAAGCTTAGCTAACCAGTCAGCTAACTATGTTGCTATTGCAAGCTGGCGCTTTATCTAAAAAGCTGACTGTAGCAAGCAAGTTGACTAAATCTAAATCGATATCAATAATATAAATAGCATTGGTTACACAGGCTAGCGAGATAGCTATTCGGACAGGTTTTCAGCTGTTTGCACTCGCAGGCTGCAGTGACCGGCCTGTTATCAACAACAGTCGCCGACAAAAGTTGAGAGAAGTATTTGCCATTGATTTGTTTATTTATAAGACAAGTGCATTACCTTCAACGAAATCTGAACGACGTCCACTTGTTTATTCTGGGTACTCCCGTCCAAGAGATGGTTCTCCCATTTGAGGCCTTGCTGCTCAACAGACTGACGTCCGGAAACATCCGACAAAAGCAGCACACATCTCATACACCAATATAATATCGTTGCTAACCCCAACAGCCAGCTAACGCAAGCAACCTCAGATCGAAAGAAAAATCTTTCTAGATTCCCGTAGTTGGTTGCGTTCCCAAAATTATTATTCCCTCCGATCTTTACACGCAACGAATCATAATTTCTGAAGGTTCTTAAAAGGGAAGCCTTGTCTGAAATATCGTTATGTAATTTCGCAGTTTCCTTAATCCTCTCTACCGACTCCTTGCTCAGGCTCCAGGCGGCCTTTGACTTCGACTTCGCTGCTGACGAAAAGGGAATGAGGCGGTTGAAACACCGGAGATGATAGGCTGTTAAATGTAGGCGGTTCCTATTTTGTCCACATACGAAACTGACGCCATTCTGGATCGAGAAGAGGTGCCCCTGTAACATATTAGCAACAGTCCTTCGGAGCTAATATGGTGGAACCAGTGGCACAGTTTCACGATTTGTGGCGTATCTCCATTAGACTGTCGGAGCAGAGGAAATGGAGTACGTTCTGTGATTTTGGATAGGTTCGACTGTAGGTTGAACAACGTAGCATGATATTCTAAATAAGTAGCAAAATAACAGATGAATGTGACGAAAACTGTTGATTTCGTTTTTCCGGCTGAATAATGCGTTTCCTTTTCAGCGTTTAACGTAACTAATGAGCAAGTTATAGTGTTGTAGCTGTTCTGCATTTTTGTATCTTTTACCTTCCATGCCTATAGAAAATCAGTTACTTTATCCCAAAAGCAATTCAGATCTCTTATTTATTAGGATAAATTAGCATTGCTTTGATATTTTTGTATCTAGGTCAAATATCGTTGACAAGAGAGGCACACAAAAATAAACTGAATTAAGCGTGTGTTGTGAACTTGGGGAGGTCTTCTCAACTAACTTACCTAGCAGTATCACGTGTAAGTAGTCATGCACTGATAGGCCTACCTTAAAACAGCAATGTAGCTACTATTTTTTAAAATAATGTCAATATGGAGATGTGTCAAGTGTTTAATTTATTGTTTTGATATTAAGATTCCTTTCCTCCGTTATAGAAATAAAGATGTGTACACGATGCTTTATGTAGCAAACGCTGTTCTGTGAAAGCCAAGCGAGGCCTATACGTGGAATTTATTGTGATAGTATATAGGCTACTGAAAACCAATCTGGTAAATCTATTAGATAATTTACTTTGCAAAACGTAGGTTCGACTGATAGTCGGAAATAAGTTGAGTTAGCGTATTGTAATGGGTTGGGAAATATTAGATCACTTTAATTTAGAAAATATATTCTCGGTTGGTTTACTTATTTATGTTGGCAAACAAAATTAATTAGGCTACATAGAAAGTAGAACATGATTCTCAAGGCGGTAGGCCACAAAATAGGACGGAGGGTAGCTGCACACTATGCACACTAACATGCACACTAACCTTTGCGAATGCTGCGCCCTGCTGGTTGTATGTAGCAACGGCTTGTATTTTACTTGCCTAATGTTTTAGGGTGCCATGAAGGCCTTTATCACAAGTTTTTTCCTTACATTATTTCCGATTTACTTTGCTGCCATTATTTATATGATCTATTTTTTTACAACCGATTTGCACTACTACTATTGCACTACTATTGAGGTGCAATAGTAGTGCTCCTCTGAGGATTCAGACTTTTCTGGGCAGCCAGAAAAGACAGTGTGTAGACCTGCCGGATTTCTGCTTCATATTTTAGGGAGTACTTAAAATTTGAAAAACGTTGAAAATTTTGGTACTCTTCACCCACTTTAGCAATGGTGGTGACAGCTGCAGTGTCACTCCCTGATTTTTCAAACTCCCAAATGAGAGGCGCTGTGAGTAGCAGAACCAGGCCCAGATCCACATTATGTTTTTCATCCTTGTCCTCGTCCGTTTGCCTCCATAGCAATAATAGGGCAACATCTCCTGGAAAAGACCTTTTCAATGGCATGCCTACCAAGCTGGCAGGAGGAAAAGGCTTGTTAGTAGCTATTTCAGGTTGTCAGGGACATATATATTGTGTCCAGGGTCCTGGTATGTATCCATTATTTCTGAACCCTGGACATAATATAGCTGTTCATTATACCTGAACCCTGGACACATCGTATTCATCAGGTGTGTCTGTCCAACTTGCATTCAGACTTGAGCTAAGCTATTTTAATGGCTTCTATTATAGTACCACTGTATCTGGCTAGGATGAGGCATGTATTATTGTTACTTCATATGGCATTTGACAAGGGCGGCAGTGTAGTGTAATGGGAGCTGGTCTTGTAACCTAAAGGTCATAGGTTTGATTCCCTGGTAGGACACTGCCGTTGTACCCTTGAGCAAGGTACAGTACTCAACCTGCATTGTGTCAGTACATATCCAGATGTAAATGGATGCAATGTAAATGCTATGTAAAAAGTTGTGTACATTTCTCGGGATAAGAGTGTCTGCTAAATGCCTGTAATATAATGTAATGTGTCAATATTATTAATTGTGCCCATACCGTCTCAAAAATACTGTGACAAAATAATTGATATTTAGAAGGCCTCATTTTTTAAACTACATTGCCGTACCCAAAACTGTTTCACACAGGCATGCTGTAGCTAAATTAAATAAGGAAATCAATTAGAATTATGCATGCAGGGCCTCCTATTGTAAACTTGTATTATAATGGTCATGGCTCAATGTGCTGTTACAAAAACAAACACAGAAACAAACGTAACAGATAATTTGATTTTAACCTTAACCTTGATTTTAAACTTAAAAATCTTCAAAAAAAAAAAAATAATTGTATCAAGATTTTAAGTTTAATTTGTAGAAACAGACAAACATATTTCTGAGTAGTTCATATATAACAAACTCGAAAAAGGTAGGATTTCATACATTGGACATACTTGTGGATATTTATACGATCAGAATTCTCTGAACATAATTTGTTAAATTTTCAGAAAATAAATGCCCTTCCACTTTATTTTGTATGTATGCTCACGTGACATCATACAATTTTTGGATATTCATATGTTTATGAATCCCCATAATGAATGATTGCTAAACTGGAGTCTGATTGTTGTGCAAGTACTGAATAAATCCATTAAACAGAGAAGTGATTGGACACAAAGGCTGGCATAAATCAGGAGAAATTTCTTTACACTATTTTTCTCAAACTCTTTACACATAAGTACTAAAGTATTAAAGCTCACGTGTCATTTCCTTTTCCCTTTGTGACATTTAAATCAAATATACAGACACTTCCATAACATTTATAAAAACAAGTGATAGAAGTATTTAATAATTACAATTAGGAGGTTTGTTGAAATGGCTTACTAATGTATCGTTACTACAAACCACATGTAGTGCTTGTGGTCTGTGTTCTTTGAGCACTGTTAGGTAAAATGGAATGAATACAAATATTAAAAATGAAGAAAATATCAATAAATATATGATACGTTTTTCCAAGACAAAGGCGGTTCTTTTCACCTTTTCTCCCCTTCTTCTTCATATTATCCAGAATTACTTTCCTCAATCTGAATACAAAGATTTATCTCCCAAACTCCAAAAGAACAAAGAGGGCAGGACACACAGAAACAACTTTCTCTACCCTTTCTCAAGCTCTCTTAAACACTACTATTGTTTAAGTACTGTTTGTTTATAAGTACTTGACTGCATTCCAAACTCCTGACTCAGGTGTCCTAGCCCTTGTGGTCACCTAACAATGTAAACCCGTTCAGTTATTCATACACGTGCACTGGCAACAGTGAACTTTAATGAATCCTTTTTTTTTTTTACTTGTATTTATTTATTGGGGATTTTAGGAGCTTCTCTCAGTCCCCTATACTTATTTCAGTATTAAAAAATCAGCCTCAATAAATGTTGAATCTCCACCAGCCCTCTCTGCCCATTCCTCGCTAGTCTGGCTTCAGGTTTTTGGCTACCTAACCCTGCCCCACCTCGCCCCTTCCCTACCTTGCCCCCTCTGTCCCACCTGTATAACTTCTCCAATTGTTTTTGGACATCTTACAATCCAAGACTTCCCACCGCTTGAAAGTTTACTGTCAAATCATATGATTGTAAATCACAAAACACCTATATGGTTTAGATAAGACTAACTTCTTCCAAACCGCATCAACAACACGCTGAATGTCATTGCAATGCATGTTGCTGTCACATCAGCTCCTCTCAGAAAATGAACAGATTCTTGAAAAGCAACACCTATGATTTCCATCATTTACTGGACTTGACCTTCGTCAGTGTACCTTTATCCTCATGGGCAAAAGCATTGTGCATTAACCAATCACTTCAACTGTGAGTCCTGCTTCATTCCCAATGGGAAGACCAAGAGTTCAGACCTTTCCTGAGTGGGGTGGGACGGGTTTGGAGCAGTAAGGGTGGGGAACTGGTTGTCAGAGGGAGACGAGGGGGTGAACGTTTGGTCTGGGCGTCTTCTCTAACGTGGGTCATACATGTCGGCCAGTTTTTGGAAGCGCGGTCCCCAGTCATTGAGGTAGTCGTAGTCGTGATCCCCGTCCGAGCTGGCCGAAGCGATGGAGCTCAGGCTGCCCGCCAGGGACCCGTCCCCCTCGTAGTCGTAGATGAGCGCCGTGTCATAAGGCGGTACGTTGGGGTCGCTGTCCGCTGCATCCAGGCCCTGGCGACACACAAACAATAACTGGTCCACACCCAGGCACTCTAGCCAAAGAACTGCCTGCCAAATCCTGTCCTTCTGTGAGCACTCCACGACAAACGTCAACCAATCCAGAGTAAAATGTATGAGTATTTCAATAATTCAATTTGAAATTACAGTTTCATGTAACTCTAAAAGTATTAGAAATAAAAATAGTAATATTCTATTTTTAAAAAATAAATTTAGTAAATAGATATAAATTATATTTCAAAGACTTCAAATCTAGTGACAGAGATAGCTGCAAGAAAATAATTATTTTTCATACAAACCTTAAACATAGTAATAATTGTGATAGTACCGTGTTACAATCCCCACTTATTTTCAGAGTTTTTGATATAATATGTTGTAAGTAAAGATGTGAAGCATATGAATTAATTTTCAAATACATGAAATCAGATGCTATATAAACACTATTTTCTAATATATTACTGAATTCAAATACACAATTTTTAAATGCATTTATAATAAGTATTCTAAAATAGTTTAAACACATTAAAGCTTAGCTCCACCTTCAGAGGAGAAAAACCAGTCCTTACGTCATTGATGAAGTCCTCAATGTCAGTGGGGTCTCCTGGGGCTTTCCGTGGGTAGGCAGGGGAGGGTAAATTGTGGGGGGCGTCTTTTCGGAGAGGCTGTTTCCCTTTAGGCAGGGCCGAGCCTGGAGGGGGGATCACCTCATTGGGGTTCCTCAGCTGCTCAATGTTGTATGCATTCTGAAAAGAGCAGGTTTTGACTGATTACAAATAAGAAAATATTGAATATAGATTGGGTATGAATCTGGGTAAATTTAGACGTAGACATAAAATATATGACATTATGCACCATACCAATTATAGTAAATGTTGAAGACATCAAGAATTCCACCGTTAAACCCTAATTTCCTGTGACTGCGTCATACAGTCTGCACTTTGGAAACTAATTAACAGCAATTACCAATATATGATGAGTGTTAAGTGGCATAAAGTGAGTGAGGTAACAGTGGCGTTAAAAACCCTCGGTAATTTCCAGATTCGGTCAAGTGCGTGCTCAAACCTCATCTTCCTCTCCGCCGCCCTGCTCATCATAGTTCAGAATGTTGTCACGAATGTCATCATCTGACACCCCTCCTAAAAGCGCTCCCTTCTGTAAGTGATGCCGTCTGCAGTTCCCCACTGCGACCACCAGGAGCAGCAGTACTGAAAAACACAGACAGAACACAGAACTCAAACTCAGTCAGTATCTGTAAACTCAAACTCACAAGGGCTGTAAACTTAAAAAACTAAACAAGGGGAGAATGTGTAGCAAAAAACCACTCTTAGTGAAGCCTTGTTTTGTCCAAGTATGTGTCATATATTTAAAATATTTACATTCACATACATTTGCATGTGTGCATGCACGCACATAAGATATGTACAGTATATGCTTGTGAGAATGCACGTGGATACATGCACACGCTTACAGAGCAGGAGCAGGACGCTGCCGATGATGACCAGTAGGGCGGCGAAGCTGAGCCCCACTTTAGTGGAGAGGAATGCTGCCGCAATGGCCTTACATTCACCGGCCTGGTCACAGTGGCACACCGTCACATTGACCACGCTGGCAGCGGAGAGAGTGGGCGTGCCCGCATCAGACACTAAGACTGGGAGAAAGTACAGGCCCGACTCCACCTCTGTCAGAGTTTGCAAGACTGCGTGTGTCTCTGGGGGACGGAGAGAGTGAGAAAGAGGAAAGGAGAGAAACACACATGTTTTGTTCATCGCTGCAATGACTGGAATTGTACTTTACCAAGCGGACATATTTCCATTGCACTTGTGCTGGATTAGACTTTGGCATGGAAACCAATGATTCAAACATGTTTGGTGCTTTATTGTGTTCGATTTCCTGCCATTTTACCACATATTTTTATTTGCTCAATTAACTTTTACAGATCAGCAGTTGTAACATTATTATTATTATTATTATTATTATTATTATTATTATTATTATTATTATTATTAAGATTCCGTTAACATAATTGGCATGTGTACAGAATCGGAACCAAGGACAAATAAAGCATAAGCTATGCAGGAGGACCCCAGTAATGTAAGCATGCATCTATTACTTGAAAAAAAACCATTTTCAAATTTCCTGGTTAAAGTGGAAAATTGTAGAAAGCAAGAAATTCTCTGATCTATAGGTACATAAAAGTCAATTTTTCACCATCATTACCTAGCAAGACAGATTTATCTAAGGAGACACAATAAACAATTATTATACTATCTCCCGATTCAGTGTGTGTGTGTTGCAGTAGAATCCTGTCACATGCTGGGGCTTTACCGTTGACCTGGACTACGGTCCAGTTGAGGGCTCCCTCCAAGTCAGAAATGAGCTGGAAGGTGAAGGGTTCAGCTTGGGGCGCCTGGTCCTGGTCTTTGGCACTCAGGAGAAGGCCAGCATGGGCGGAGTTGCGGCACACGGTGCCGCTAAGAGGGAAGAGCTGCGGCGCAAAGTCATTGGTCTCCTGCAGCGTGAGCTCCACGGAGGCTGTGGCGGAGACACCGCCCAGGTCTGGGAGAAACACACCAATCAGAACGTCACTTCCTGGTTTTCATTCTGACAGATACTCCTGGGGAGGTACTATAAAAATGACAAATAGATGTCAACAACAACTTGAAATTGGACTGAGCCTCTAATCCAAATCTCAGTCATTTTGTGAAAAACACCATATGAGAAAACATGAAGCATGTGCAAAAAAGAACAATGAACACTGAAACATTGAACAGTTATTTTTTATCAATCCCTCCAGCACACTGTTCACTGTTTCTAATATGGGTTAAATGAACTATTATTTTCTCACGTGGTGAACTCAAATCCATATGCATGGTCCTTGTTTGCAAAAATGTCCAAACTCAACCCTGATGGGACAAAAATGGATTTATCCTGCTGTTCTTTGCCTAAGATAATCAATAAGATAATCTATGTACCGCACACATGGCGAGGTGAGGCTGACTACTTTGGAAGGGACAATGAACACCATCTCATTGGTCAAACGTAAAAGAAGCACATCCATTTCTCACCAGTGTCTGTAACTTTGATCACAGCATGGTATATGCCGTTTTTAACATGGGGTGACCGCAGGTTGAATGCCTTTTGGGTTCTGATTTCTCCAGTTTCAGGGTCTACTGAGAGCCACTCCTCAGGGTCATACTCAACTTCATATCTGATTAGGAGACAATACAGTATTTGTTTAGACAATAAATATTGTATTGCGCCAGCAAACTACAACAGCTTCTCAGTTTCAAAGGCATATACTGCAGAAAAGGCTTATGTAGCACTTTTTTTGATATTATCATAACTCAGATCTTAACAGTGTTTGGTCTTACATCTCAGAAAAACTGAAATACTTGGCCAATGCCTAAATGAGAATAGCAACAGGACATAGACTTCAATTTTATTTAATTTGCAGTGAAGCATGAGTAGTCAACAGAAAGTTCATTCCAGTCACTGGCTTGACCCATTAAAGTATTGCTGCTCTGAGTTCAGGACATTAGAGGTTTTCTCCAAGCGTAATTCAGAGTGGGAGACACACATACCTCAGTTTTGCATTGTCAGGGTCAAAGGCAATGTCTTGGGCCAGTGTGGTTCCTGGAGCAGCTGACTCCAGGGCCTCCAACCTGATTGGGTCTTTTATGAAGCGCGGGGCCTCATTTTCATTGGTCACTATGATGGTTACCGTGGCACTGCTGGCGGCCTCCTGGGGTGCCTTGGAACTGAGTGGAGCCTCGTTCTCGATGGTCAGGATTAGCTGATGCTCCTTCTGAGACTCATAGTCCAGAGGCTGAACAAGAGGAAACAGTTCATCTGATATTCATTGTCTACGGGTTAAGCAGCAGCAAATGGCTAATATAAAACATCACCATTGGCAGAACAAAAAATACATGTACTCTGAGACTCATAGTGTAGAGGCTCACATTAAAAACATCTGATCTCAAAGTTACAGAGTAGGCAATGACAAGAACAGGAAACAACTGTCCATCTATGTTAATCCTGCCCCTGCATTTCTGTTCCTATTCATTTCAGAAAAGTCATTATTTGACATTCTGATGACATAGATTCTTATGTTATTTTCTTGTTTGAGATAACTATCCATGCATCATACTCCATAATCCAATACATATCATGTAAAGATTATGATGTTTGTTGATGTCTTCAGGCAATTTTGCACCAATGCAGTTCCATTATTTGCCAGTAGATGGTGTTGTGGCCTCACTTCAGGCACAGATCAGCCCAACAGAAGTGTTACTTTTTAAATGTGAATATTTCAACAAAAACCCTAATTGTGTCAAGGGAATCCCCATTACTCCTTATCCAATGATAAAATATCTTACCTTCACCACAGATATAATTCCCTCATTTGTGGTGGGGTCTGTTCGGACAGAAAAGTGCCCATTCATGTCCCCTTGGGCGATGGTATACTTAGTTCTCCAGTTTTCTGTGTTTGGTTCATCGTTGTCAGTTGAACTGACTCTGCCAATCTCCTCCTTAATTCTGTTCTCCACAGCTATCATTGTGTACTGCAGTCACAGATTTAAGGTTAAAGGTTAATACAAGTTGCATTACAGATTAAAGTAAAGATACCAAGGAGATGGTTTATTGACATTAATGTATATTTTATCCAACCAGGTTTGAATACACACCATGACTGTAACTGATACAATCAGGTTTATTCAGTCATAGTCTACATTACTTTATAAGATGTTAATCAACCTTTCACACGTAGAAAGAATATTTTCATTTTTTTTGGAGTTCTAAGAGTTAAGATAATATTGGGCCATAAACTTAATTACACAAATTAGACAGAAATTCATGATTTATAGAATAGTTATTTCATGTATGAAACATCAGAAATTGTGATAAAACAGGTATGGGGTAAACTAAAGTGTGTGGTTAGAGTTTATGAGTCTTACGTGGTCAGAGACAAACTGAGGAGCGTTGTTATTGATGTCTGAGACGTGTATGAGAGCAGAAGCCACATCTGACAGTCCCTCTCCGGACATATCAGCCACCTGCAGCGTCAGTTTGAAGGCCTTCACCTCCTACAGAGAACACCAGGAAGACCATACTCAGCCATGCAGGAAGGTCAGGTGAAAAAACTAACACAGTATTCCATGCCACCTTGGTATAAGGCCACATATTGGCTGTAAACCAGCCTGCACAAAACACGAACTTCATCTCTCCCTGATTTCACTAATATCCAAGATAGATCAAGAGTTAGACTGGGACTGCGACTGATAGGCTGAAGAGGCACGTAGCTCCTCCCACCTCTCGATCCAGGCCCACGTCCCGCGTGTAGATCATCCCCGTTTGGTTGTTGATGCCGAACATGGTCTTGGTGACGCGGAGGGGGGGGATGCTCTCCTGCCGGATGATGGAGTAGCTCAGCGCTGCGTTCTCCGTCGCTGGGTCGTCAGCGTCTGTCGCCGACACATTTGTGACAGCGGTACCTGTTTGGAACAAATCAAGGCATTACAGACGCGGACTTACCCCAAACCTTGCAACAACATCAAATGGACCCCCTAATATTATCACGCTGTATTGGGTGGCACCGTTAGTGCCCCATCCCCCCCCCCCATTATTAACTACATTTTGATATTACATAACTATATAGTTCTAGAATTCTTATTGGACTTCGGGAGACTGTCAAACCCCTACCAGGTATAGAGAATTCTGGGACATATCCGACAAATTGTTTCTGGGTGAAGTCTGGCCTGTTGTCATTCTGGTCCAACACCACAATCTCTATGGTCGACGGGCTCTCCAGTCGCTCTCCACTTGGTGACAGGGCAAAGGCTTTGAGCTGGGGAACACCAGGCAGTGACACTTAATGCTTTAGACAGAATTAGTACAATTTGTAAAACTGATTAAAGTTCAATGCTTTCAGAATGTACATCAATTTCACTATGTGGTTTTTAATAACCCTGCCATTAAAAAATATGAGTACTATGGTAAATCATAGATAGTTTGTTTTGCCAAAGTTTTAAGATGTCTCAAAGCATCATGCCTTCTCTTTCAAAACTGTGCTTTTTCCTAAGGGTACTCTACTTTAATTAATTTATTTGCTGGAAATAGTCCAATGGTAGATGGCAGTCACTTTATTTATGACTTCTGGCAGTGGGTTAATGAAATGATTATTGCTCACAGGACAGTAACTGGCTATTCAGAGGATTTCAGTCCTTGGTTCTGGGCCGTCTGGTGTGCGCTGGTTTTCATTCCAGCCACGATTATGATTTTTAAAAATTTTTTAAAAGTATTTTCGACTGTTAATTGTTTTAATCAGACACATCATTTCTAGTGAGGGATGACTTATTCTCTTAACACCACGCAATATCAGAAACAGATATCCATGTTAGACAGAATGAACAGTCCACATTTATTCACAGACTTTTAATCAGATCACTTCTGAGACAATTAAAGCTTTAATTTTCTGTAATGTGCTATGGCAAATGAGTTAACATCTTTAATTAATTAAGTGATGGGCTGAAATCAGCGGCCCTAAATGCTGAAAGTATGGACTCCTGGAAATTAAACCATTTGTGGAGTTCAAAGGCAAAGCAAATGCATTGAGCCTCACCTGCATTATGCAGATAACTGTTTATGCACAAACTTATGGGAGAAGTTGAGGACATATTTTAATGGATACAGACATTCACTGGAATGAAAACTAGCATCTCAACACAGGGGCGGTGTCAGGATGGGTAACCCCTGCTCTACAGCATTTCCTCGCTGGCTTTACCTTGAAACTGCTGTGTTTTTCTCTGTCGAGGGGCATCTTGCTCTTGATCCATCCGGTGTGGTCCTCAATTTCAAAGAAGTCTTTAGGCTCCTGGTCTACCCCTGGCCCTTCCAGTTTGTAGATGACCTCACTGGTGAAAACCTTGTCTGATTTGATCTGGAAGAGGGACAACGCATGGTCAGGAACTGTGAAGGATATCAGAGAGAAGTGCAAGTTCCTTGGAAGCACACAGGTACCTGGACCAGGTATTCAGGGACTTGCTTGCTGTTTTCGGAGACTCTGATGGGGGGAATGATCCAGTCTCTTTTGACTCTGCTGAGGCCCGTGATTGCCCTGCCCCCTGTTCCCCGTCTCCATGGGTACAAAACAGCTGGGTTTGGATCCTGCTGCCCCGTCTTGGTGACACAGCTGGCCTAAAATATATCACACAAATACCAAACACTTTTAAACAGATCAATCCACAACAGCTTTGTATGTCTAAAAACACACAGTGCACTCCTTTACCACACACCCACATACACCCCCCGCCCCTCAACACGCACACATACCTCACAAATAGCATCAATTACATTTCAAAGAAAAAGCAAGTAACAGCCAAGTAATTTTAACAATGGAGCAGATGTAAACATGTACCTCCTATGATATATTGACCTTTATTGTTTAAGTGAAACTTAAATATCATTTTTGGGAATGAGGGAACACAATTACTCCTTAGCGTCCCAACTGACTGAGGTGGCCATACAGGCAGCACTGCAACATAATGATCAGGGAACTCTACTCATACCTCATAACCTCAAAGCTGAGGTTCCCAGGTAGAGCAGAAGTTCAAGTCCTGTTGAGTACTAAACCTGAATCGCTTCAGTGAATGTCCAGCTGGATATGCTGATTGTACATAAAAGAACATCATTTTCGAGGACAGCCTCTGCTAAATGCCAAAAATGTCACATGTCTCTGATTATTCTCTATCCAAAATCTTGTCAGACCACATTCACTCAGCATCTTCATTCGGCATTTTCTGTGCTTGTACAAGCTCCGATTTTCCCATCACTCCTTGCAAACCTTCAAAAAGAACGGAATTGCAGCCGTCGCTAATTTTAGCGGAGCCTCTCTGCGGCAGCTTGGGTGCAGCTGGCACCTCCGATCCACACTCCCGTGGAATGGTGACCTCTTGCCCCGTCCCTAATGCGGAATCCACAGGCTATCACGGGCAGCGGGGGCAGAGGGATTAGGGTTCGGGTTTCACACCCAGTCGGGGCGGGGCCCGCCCCCCCTCGGCAGCTGTCTGATGAGGGAGCGGGCCCCTGGAGTTCCCCACTCGGGGACCCGGGCCCCGGCTCCCGCACACAGCACCTCCTTTATGTGCCGCTTTGCACCTGACCTCCACACCAGTGGGAGGGGCTTCCCCAGAATATCCGCTTTCATGTGCAATGCAACATGCATACCCAAGAACAACACAAGTCACATTCACACCCCCGAACAACCGCTCAGCAAATACCTCCTGTCCTGTCCTTAGCCAAATCACAGCACACAGTAAGCAAATAAAAGAAAACACAAGTCTGATAGTTTATGATACATCCAAATGGAGAATATTAATCTATAACAACGTATTAAACATTTACAAAGATTTACAATGACTCCTTGCGAATAGATTAATATTTGCTAAAATGAGACACATTTAAAGTCTATAGTGGCACCTATGGTTGACTAAGCAGTCTGGGACTAGTTTTGACACGGTCAGCTTTGCCTGCATCAGGTCATTCCATCAAATGAATTCCTTACCCATATCTTCATCATTTCATGATCACAAAGCATTATTTTGATTGGTCTTTCCTTTGTAATATTTTAGGATTTCTATTATTTTCTATTTTACATTTATTGCAGAATTTTCAGAAGCCTTCATAATTACATAATCATATAATTATTGATATGAATCTTTGTTTTATTACTATCATTAATTCATTATTTAATCTAATTTAACTAATCATCAATCACTAAATATAATTCTTTACCTTATTGGTAAATAACTACTAAATAATTATTTATTTTTGTTACCACATTAGTTTAATTCTCATAATTCACAAATACAGAGTAGGCAGAAGAGCAAAGCTACGTAACAGCTTGGAATATTTGCTTGAATTAAATATATTTAGACAATTTCACGGGCGTTGTTGTGGATTGCGCCATGCCTCTGCTGAGCTGGCGAGGAATGCCAGGGATGAGTGGCATGCGCAGCTGTGCTGGAGGACTAATCTTAGATTGCCACAGTACTTCGACAAAACACTCACTCTTCCCGCACTCACCCAGGGTGTTTATACTCATAGGCCAGACTGTGGCTCCTAATTCGATAGGAGTCGCTGACAAATATATGTATATATCACACTGCTATTTCAACAAAAGCATTCAACGTGGATTTTTTTTATATTTTCTTGTCTACAGTGAATATAAAACATTAATTAGTATTAGAACAATAATCTTTGTAAGTCTAAGGCTTGTGGGTGACACACATCAAAGGTCTTTTAATGTCTTTAGCAGTCCGAGAGAGAGAGACCACATTTGCAAGGTGTCACCTTATCAATTAGCGGATGTGCACAAAGGCCCTCAGATACACCAAACAGTGCTTCGAGGTCGCCAACAGCAAGAAACCAAAACTTACCACGTCGGGGTCACCAACAGTAAGAAACCCCTCAGATACACCAAACAACGAAAGTATTTGAGTGGCAAAGGAACGCATGTAGTCTTGCCCAGTGCTACTGGAACAAGATTCATTTAGTGTTATCCCAGTTATCTGACTGCAAAAATAATTTGTTAATCTTTCCTCTGTGCTAACAGTGATGCACAGATGGAGGAGACTGCTGTCTGCCAGTAGTGTGGCTTTTTACGAATAGCTATCTAGCTTGGTAGATGCGGACGTGTCTTTGGCTTGTGTAGCCTACATAAATACAATTGCGTATCCTGCTATGACACTAGTGTATAGGCGAGTGACAACGGGGTGCAGATATCCTAAATTCTATGTGTATGCTAGGACTTTAAAACTGCTAGGTGTGCCGCGGTAAGAGTCATAGAGGAATTCCAGGTTAAAATGAATGCAGTTTAGTGTTTGGTGTGTCTAGTAATAATGGCAATATACAATGGTGCAAAATGCGAGTGGTGAAATGGCTATACGTGAACAGGCTTATACCCGCAGGAGACTGTGTGGACGAGTCTCCCCGAACCATTGGACTTCTCTCCTTATATACATAAAGTTCAAAGCAGAACACCAAGTCATCAAATAAAGACGCAATCATGGCCGAACACTATAGATCAATGATTCTGCTACCTCTGTAAGCATATCACACTGGGTTAACTTTTGTATCTGGCTGGGTGCTGATCCACAGGTATCAAGATGTAATGTAATGTAAAGATCTTTAGCCTGCACCCCACCACTAAAGATACCAACTTGTTCCCCATGACATCAGTTTTCCAATAATATAAAACATGATTACATTGCATTATGGAGAACCTAAAGTTCACAAAATGCTGATTCAATCGGATGTTTTGCAACTGAACATTGTCTCTTCATCACGCTTGCTGACTCCTTGTAAACAGTCCGTTTTCATTTGAGGGTCTGATAAGAAGCAGACTTCTGTGAACTGCCCTATACCTCTTTAACGAACTGGGAGACAGATGATACCGCTGTCTCCAGGCTGTGTGACCGTTTAACTGCTTTTGGGGGCTTTTTCCAGATATTCGCACACTGGGACCATACCAACAGGTCCGTACTCACATCGTGAACATTTCACACCATCATGGGGGGAGGGGGGACTTTCCTCACTGTTACTGGAAGGCACAATACTTCAAATATTTGAAACAAATACAGATTCTGAAGCAATGAAATGAAAAGTCAACCATCATTCCCTATTTCACATCTAACCTTAAATTATTAACAGACATTCATGCACACCTTGGGTACAGGAACCAGAGATAACGGGCTGTCGGATGCAGGTTTTTGGATTGGGTTGCAGAATAGAGGTAGCACTGCTACTAAGAGTAAATTTAGACAAAATGATTCATATGTTGCAAAGGTGCTAATGGGAAATGCAGTTCAGTTCGGTATCAGCTCAAGCCAGAGGCTCACACACGATAGTTTTATTGGAAAGGGACGAGTGTTTACGGTCGGAGGTGATAACATGAAACGGCGCTGAAAATACTTCTCTAGCCAAGCACTGTGGGTAAGGAGGTCTTGCTTACAGTAATCAGCGGGGGTGGGGAATGTCTTCGAGGTCTCTTGCCGTCTTTCTGTGCCAGCCCTGAATGAGATCTGTCCTTTTGCCAAGTTAGACTCCCACTATTCATTTATGTATTCTGTGAATGAAACCCAGCAGCTGAACCAAGCCGGGGCATTGTGTCTCATTCTGTAAAGGACATTCCAGTACCTGTCTGCTTTCGAGTGTGGGAACTCTACAATGTCGATAAGTCTAGGTACGAACAAAAACTGTGTCCTATAAGACAATTGAATTCATTGTGATAAAGATATCGCCATAGTTTATGTTAATTAATACTAACAAACAATGACAGGATTCGGAGAATGTTATAAAGTCCTCCAGGTGTAACCAGAGGCTTCATTGGGCACTATTTCACCACCAAGACAGATAATAGCTTTTATTTGAGGCTAATTACACTGATGGTGAATGCTGCGAGGTACAATGACTGCTAATTGCACATATACATGTATGTGCACAGTCTTCTTAAATGTGCAAATGACACAAAAAGACATTGTCTTTCAGGGGAAATTATTCAAATCCGTCATGAATGGAGGAGCAGCGGTACATCCCTGAGTGAAATGGCTGGCATCGCCATGGTTACAGAAGGCACAAAGAACGCAGGACTGAATGCCCAACCCATGCCAGTCTCCCGGCGCACCGGGCAGAATTGGCGGCTGAGAGGCGGGCAGGTGCCACTGCTCTCACGGTCAGTCGCCACCTCGGTACGATGAGGCCGCCTCCCCTCTGCCTCTGCTTACCGGGTTGTGCTCTTCTGTTTGAGTGGAGCAGATGTTCCCTTTTATTACAACAGTCTTAATGGAGGAGATGAAAGCCTGGCGTTTACTTCATTCACGTCGGAGGGAAAATACACCCAGTCCATTCAGTACAGAATTTGATAAATATGCTCAGTGAGAAAACACCAGCACCCCCAATTCTGCGTCTGTGCCAGTGTATGCCACTGGGCCTGGTAAATCCAGGACTGTACATTTGATTCCCAGGGGGAGCACTGCCACTGCACTTCAACATTCAGCTGCATAAATGGACTGTATTCAAAAATAATGAAAGTTGAAAAAGAGCATCTGCTAAATGCCAAAATGCAAATGTAAAATGCATTTAACACCCCCTCCTACAATTACCATTTTATCGGGGGCTGTCATTGAAAGCCATAACGGTTAGCATGTTTTTTTGTGCACTCGGCCTTGGAAAAGCACTATTTCCCCAGATTCAGCTGTAATCATTGTCTGATGTAAGACAGAGTGCACATTGCCTGTACCAATGCGGCTCCATGGCACAAAAGCATCGCAGCTGCAGATTTAAACATTTTGTTTTAATTTGTTGTTCTGAAAACATTTCGTTTGAACTGGCGCATGTATAAATTCAGAGATAAAAAAGAAATGAAACACTGGAATTTAGAGATTGTAGAATATAATGCTGTACATTTTTACAGGTTTATATATACATAATTTTAGTAAAATTCTGATAAATGCTAACTTCACAAGACTGACAAATGAAACAAATCCAGATAAAGACTGAAACAGCATTGCCACTAAAAAATGATGCCAAAACCTCTTGCTGTTTCACTGATGTTTGTTGATGTCTGTGCTAATTTGTAATCATGAACACAGACCTTTTTAGGAACAACATAGGGCCACCCACTAAAAACACACCCAGAACAATAGTCAATCCAAATAAACCTACAAAGGCCACCCATGTTTAAAAAAATGCAACTTCTCCTTTTCCCTTACCAAACTTGAACACACATCACACTGTTTAAAAATTGCCCTACATTACTTTGCTTGCTGACTTTGGGAACCGTAGTGTGTGCAACTGCCTCTTCCAATCCATTACATGTGGCTCGGATTTCAGTGATGCTGTCCTATAGGACTACTAAAGCGTACTTAACGTAACGTGAGGATGGACAAGTCGCTGGCTGGTTCCTATGGAAACACCAGCAATGTCTTTCATCTGCATTTGTGCCTGTGTGTATTATTCTGGGTGGGAGGTTGTCCATGTATCACATAAGCACTCATATTCCCCATAAGCGCATCATCCTCTGCTTTAGTCCAGAATGCACTGACATATCTTTTGACGTTATGTGCTGCTTAGCACTCTGTCCGCCTCTGGCTGTGGACCAGCAGGAAATGGCTGACAGAAAACAGTTGCTTCCTGTGGCCATAGTACAGTAGTACAGTAGTACAGTGGTTATGTTCCCACGCGCGGTTCACAGTCCCTCATAGCCTGTAAAACCTGACACTGAAAGGGACTGGTGACAAGCTGGAAGCTGATTCACAAACCATAGGTGCTTGCTCATATCACCACTCATAGCACCTGAGCCCTACAAGTATTAGTGCATTACTGCATTGACTAAATGCGCTGCATTGACTTTTGATGACAATTGTGCTATTATCATTGTGAAAGCTATGCTGGGGCTAAAACCTCATGTTTCAATATACTTTTAGATACTTTGCTGGCACTCTTTTTGCAGAACTTTTTTTCACTGTTGACATTAAGGTTAATGTTAAAAAATGGTTAAAAAGTTCATTAAGAATCCTGTTTATCCATTTTTATTCGCTTTTTCCAACTTGCAGTATATATATTATATGCAGGCACTGACTCACAATTGTAGTTTTTGTATGAAAAATGATATCTTCCAGATGTTATTCTCATCAAACAAATATGATTCATTAAAGTCTGCTTGGACATGATTTCATTCGCCCAGAGGTTATGCATTCCTTCGCCTTTTATTTTCAAAAATCTGTTTGTGCCGAAAGTAAATACTGATTTTATCTGTGAGAAATGAAAATCAAATCCTGGCAGGCTGATTATACTATTAAAAAAAATGATGCCGACAATGAAATCACAAAACAAACTGCCTGTAGAGCACAGACTCTAAAGCACATGGGTTTAATGGAATACAAGTTACTCTCAGTGACCCGACAGAAAGCAGCAGGAGAAATATACATAAATCAGAAATTCTCCATCTGCTGTGAGTGATTGTTTCCACTGAGGAATTGTCTAGCACTGAGTCAACACCAAGTGTTCAGGGCTGGGATTTATCCCTGATTTCACGGTCCGGGAGAGCCTGCCTCCTCCTGCCTCAGCACGGATTAGGAAACAGGACAAACAGCATATGCACCCATCTGGGAACAGCTGTCCACTATCATCGCCTGCAATCAAAGGGCCCACACTCGAAATGAGCCTGCGATTCTGCTGAACGTGCGATTTGGGCCTTTTCCACGGCCCTGAATCCGAAAGAGATCAGACCTTCTGGGTCTTGTTGTTGTGAAACCCCAGTGCCTTTTGTCCATTTGGATGAGAGAAGCCTCCGGCGTTTTCACTCAGAACACAAACTTTCTCTGGAAAATGTTCCCTTCGTTGACTGTTATAATCTTTAGGTGCTTCAAAAGTCTCTTTTCGTGACTATTTTGATTATAGACGACTGTACGTTGCCCCTATATATTCACTGCCTGATAGGTTTGCCTGGTGACTAGATCAATGTAAATGAACAGCCAAATGCCAAAGGTCTCCAGCTTCCTTGAAGATCTATGATCCAAGTCGTCATTACCAGCCCTTGGAATGCACATGGTGCATGACTGCTTAAGTTTATTTTTGTTCAGCACATGCCTTAATACATACTTTAATATAATACCTCTTCTCATTTATTTGACATGGTTTAGGTAAAAATGTACTTCCCTGTTGCTCTTAATTTTTTTAAGTAAGTGCTCTATTTAAATGCCTAGCAATTCCATTTTATTTGAAAAGTAGGGAGATCTTTCTACAGCATGAGAGCATCACAGACCCTTCCTTGCTTTGTAATGCCCATGAAGTCTTCTGCGTACTTCACAACAGTTCTCTGATTAAATCCAATCAGATCCAAATCAAATGATAACATGCTACTCATACTTATACAGTGCCTTTAATCACCAGTTTGTTGAAGTCTGCACAGGATCACACATTTTAAATTTCTGTATGTCTTCATTGCCAGCCCTCCTCTATGAAAGGAACTGAAGGCCATATCTGTCACTAAATGGCCTGTGTTCTATTACAGCAGTAAACAGTGAGGGTAATTTATTGGATTTGCAATTAGGCTGGTAAATTTTTGGTTTGTATTGTTAACATTTAATGTTAAGAGCAATAATGTGGCTGTTGAAAGCTGTGTTAACAGTTTAAAATTTTAGACAAATGATAAAACAAAAGAGAGCATTTATCCAAACCATATGCAATCTTTATTATTAATACTTATGATACACAAACCACTACAGCTTGATTAGATGGGCTATTCCAGCTCTCCTGAATGAAGCATCTAAACTCAATAACATGTGGGTGTTAGACCAGTCAATCAAACATTGTTGAAATTTCATCATGTTGTATTGTGACTGTGTATGAAAAATAAAACACAAAGAAAATTGAAGAGTTCTTTGTGTAGGAGTGAACTCTGAAGCCCGCCATGGACCCGTGGAACTCGGGTTCCGTTCAGTTTTCATTTCATTCAGAAATGTAACCACAGTTCACATTTAGAATAGATAGCTTATATTTAACTCTCTTCTGAAGTTTTCTCCTAGAAATGTTCAATATTTAAAAAGAATGGGAAAGACTTATGGACTGCGGCCCTCCAGGACCACATTGTAGCTGCACTGCACTACAAACGAATAGCAGGTAACGAGGAGTTTAAAAAATGCCTACCTGAGAAATCACAGCCACCAGCACACATAACCACGTCTGAAACCCGATGGCCATTTTCTGCTTCCACTTCCGACACTCTCTACCCCTCCAAAAACTTCCTGGCAGGGCAGAACGGGGAGTCTAGCCGCAGAGCTGTCTGAGGGGCACACGGTGTTCCTGGCAGGACGGGCGAACAGAGCCAAATGTCTCATACGTGAACCCCTCTCTCTCACCAGGATGTGTGCTGGGAGGATGAGTGACAGCACATGTGCACTGGAGGTGCATGGGAGGGCTGAAACCCAAGCCCCTAACGCACACTCGCGCTCCCAGGCACACACACACACACACACACAGGCACACACACACACTCATGCTTGCAGGCACACACACACACTCATGCTTGCAGGCACACACACACACGCGCGCTTGCAGGCGCGCGCACACACACACACACACACACACACACACACACACACACACACACACACACACACACACACACACACACACACACACACACACTCGCGCTCCCAGGCACACACACACTCATGCTCACAGGCACACACACACATACACACACACTCACACTGGCAGGCACGCACACACAATCACACTGGCAGGTACACACACAAGTTCTCAGGTACACACATACGCACACATGCGTATGCTCCCACACTCACATGCAAACACACATACACACACACACACTCACTCACGCTCGCAGGCACACACACACAAACACACACACACACACACACACGCAGGCAGACAGGCAGAATGAACAGAGGCATAGCAGCTGGTCTCACGTTTGAGAGGACCATTCTGAAGTTCAGGTCCTAGCCGAGTCCTCTCACTCATATGGTTCTTCCACTCGAAAAACCCTTCAGCCCCCTGTTCTGTACTCACTTACCCTGCTCTTAAAAAGATAAAGTGGGGGAACACACTCTCCCTTTGTTTTCGGATCTCAGCCTCTCGGTTCTCTTGCCTCCTGTGAGCTCTTGGATTGTTTGATTGACACACAGGTCTGAGTGCCGATTGTTTTACTTCAGCTATGGGGAGGCGAGTAGCTGGCCCATTCTCCACGCCCATCAATCTCTGACCCGTCTCATCACCGCGGCTCCTGAAGGTGTGCTCCTGGGGCGCCTGGGGTGAAAGGTTATTTTGGATGATGACAAAGGTTAACATGGATGACTCACTGATAAACCATCTTCTCTGTTACTTAACGCTAGTTCAGTAACATTAAGCCTGTTTTATCATTAAAATGGTTATAGTACTAAAGTCCATTAGTTCCCCATACATTCCTCTTAAAGCCCCAAATGTCATAACTGCACACTTGGTTAAGCAAATGTGTAAAAAGAAAAATAAAAAAACATTACCAAAATTTATTAACATGACCAAAGATGTTTTTAAGAAGCAGTGCATTGTCACGAAAGCAGTAAATTGTTAAGTAAAATACTTAAAAAAAATAAAAAATAAATAAATAAATAAATAAATAAATAAATAAATAAATAAATAAATAAATAAAAACTATTACAGTTAGAAATAAAACATTGGGTGTTACTGCAATACTTACATCCCAAGAAACATACATTCATAGCAATTTTACTTTAGTTGCCATGATTTGATGAGTCTGATTCATTCACAGTTAAAACAGGATGTCTTTGGGATTCGTATAGGTCAGGAAAGTATCTCACCCTATTGCAAAATATACAACGTGTGTGTGAGTATATGCGTGTGTGTGTGTGGGTGTATACGTGCATGCTTGTGTGCATGCATGCGTGTACAGTGTATATGCAGTAAAGTGAGATGCAATATATCTTATTCTATTCCAATAAGAGATCGCAGACCCTTGTCTGTTTAGTTCAACCTCGACCCCTGGTGGTAACACATGATCACTGAGCCTCTTTAATGTGATTGATGGAGACTCTAAATGAGAACCCAGACCATCAGGAGAGAATTTGATTCTAGCTGATGCCATTCAATGGAGACACAAGAGTGAAACCCTAACTGACACAGTAACAGATTAGTGTGTGTGTGTGCTGTGCCATGCCTGAATGGGGCCCTGTGAGTTATGGCAGCAGAGGGTGCTTTTGTGGGCTGGGTCAGGCACTGGGAATGATTGTGGCAAAGGAGCGGGATCCAGCAGTCAGACATGGAGGAATCTGCGGCACCTGCTCCTGTCACGCTGGGGGAACAGCTGGCAGGGCCCGGCCCGACCCCAGCCCCTCCACAGCTCAATGCTGCACCCCCCCTCTAGGAACCCCAGCCTCTCATTCCACAAAAAGCCACATTCCCAAGCACTGAGCAGGGGTAGGGGGGGGGAGGGGGCGGGCACAGGGCACCATCGCACTTAATCTCACAGGAAGTACTTGGCTGCCCACCGTTAGTCATTACTAATCCTTTCTCATGCATTCGCCCAAGTTACACCATCCCCGAATGCACACGCACTATTTCCTGACTTGACTAATAGAGTCATTTCAACTGCATCCAAAACATTTATCAAGAAATGAACAATGAGCATGGTAAGCACTTCAGGCCACACCAGGGAGTTAAAATCTACTCAGACTAAAATATTACGTACTTTTTTTCCATTGTATGTGAACAATTAACCTCCGTGCAGGGATTGGGTTTGCGGTACTCACCAGTGGGCTATTTTTGAGTTCATCCCGATAAATGTTTGATGTGTGAAACTGGGTGTGTCTTGCCTAAGTGTATCCTCAGCCAGACAATACAACTACAATGATGGACAAAGAGCAAACGAAAACAGCTAAATAAATCGTAGAAATACTGAAGACAAGGCCATATAGGTCCACTCCATATCTACCCATTCCTTGTATTTTGCCCATTGGAAATTTGTGTCTGAGAACCCCATTCACACCAGACAAAGTTCTAGTAAAATACAATGATTTTACGTTATTCATTTTGATACAATCAGTGAATACTCCTATTTCTGTTGAGCAAGGTAAATATAGATGACCAATATGAAAATTATGATATTTGAAAGTATTGAACCTAAACAAATTAGTATTTGTTTCCTAAACCTATCCTATCCAGTTTTTTTGTGTAACTTTTTCTTTATACTGAAATCCAAGTGGATCTTTGGCATACTTCCAGAATAAAATGTCACCATTACCAATTCTCAAAAAGCAATATTTCGTCCACTGGACATTTCTGTTTAGAGCCTAATGAAAGCTTTAGAATTAAATTTCACCATAAACAAGCAGACAAATTTCTGGCACATGGAAATATAGCAGCCCAACACAGCAACTGTGTGATAGAGCCATACTCAACACAGCATTTCATAGACCACTCAGATTAGCCAGCCGTGGAGTTATAATGAAACTACCAACAGCTGAGTGACAGTGCAGGCTAAGAAAGCGTGGGGAATGAAAAGCACTGAGCATATCACTTGCAAACAGGTGCAGAAAACCAATCAGAGTCCAAGAAATCTTCACCTTTGCTACAGAACTGAATTCCACAGCCATGCAGTGCAGTCTCCTATTTACAAGACAAATTAAGCAAAAATGGATTAAAGATTAGCATTTCCCCAATGGATGCACTAACATGAAATAATTTCTTATGACACACAGGCAAGCTCTGCAGCCCTGTTCCCAATTTAAACAGCTCAGGACTAAAATAATACATAGCACTGGCACCATATGAATCACCATATGAATCACCACAGGAAGTTTAATTTCTGAAAATATTATTTCTTATTATCACCCCATCACTGCTGAAACTGTCTTAAAGAACAGAGCTCATCTATGGAAGTTCTAGTGAAGTATTTGTTTTACACCACTGCCTGTAGTGCTAAACTTGTTGTATTTTGTTAAAAATGTGACGGCGCGTGTTAAAAAGGACGAAGTTGTTTAATGCAGATGGAAAATTGTTTAATAATTTTCTAAAGTGACCACCAGAGGGCAGTATGGCATCTTCTAGACACTGTTGGTACCCAAAGGACATGGGCCAATGGTTGGAAGCCCATCTTCATCTTCAAACCAGTGGTTTATCAGTTGATCTCATTGTCTTCTTTCTTTTGTATTCAGTTTTTTTCTTTTCAAAAACCTGCATAAATGTATAATTAGCTGCAAAGTATTCAAGGTCCTAAAATAGACTATATCTATTTTTAAAAGAAAACAGAACTCTCCTAGGCATAGCAGTGATAATGTAGCTCTGTTTATAATGCAATCTGCAGGCATTTGAAAGCATCAATCAAAGCCTGAGGATTATAAAACAAATCACATCAGGCGCCCAGCGGTAAGACTGAGTAACCACCATCACTGCTTGTACCTTAACTCCCAAATTCACGAGCCCTCTCCTCACAGTAAGCCCTGGACTGGACCGGCACGATGATGGACAGAACTGGACGAAAGGCTCAAGGCTGAGAACTCTGGAGAGCGCCTCATTAAGGCACAAAGTCAGAAGGTGAGAGAAAAAGCAGCAGCCCTTTGAGCCAGAGGATCCGTCTGCCGCGAAATCTGCTAAAATTAAACACGGGGAAACATTCACACATTAAGAGATGATTTTTCTGCTAATGAGATCGCACTTCTCCGGTGGTCAAAAACAGGAGAGTCCTTTTCTACTTCCCCTTAGCACAATCAAATGTATAAAGTGAACCTGGAATTTAGATTCAGGAGGACATTACAGCACACTGCGCAGAGGCTAACAGTGAATTTTAATGTAATTACGGGGTCCCCAAAGTGCTGGTGCAAAAATGGTCATAATGTGTGTTCAGTACTGGGCCTTTATACACAAGACAGAACCCCCCTCCCTCGTTACAAGAGTTCTACAAGCAGTGAGTAAAAAAACCAGGGGTCCCAGACAGGAAAAAAAGGTTTCCTGTAGCTAGAAGCATCCTGTAACTGGAGATGAGTATGAACTATAAACACTCAAATTCATAAAAAATTCTGCTACGGCATGGCAGTATAACATTGCATGCAAGAGTGTTGTGAGTTACAACACATAACAGACATACAGTTACACCTGAGATATTCAGGTCAGCTCTGGGCTTACTGAACCACAGGAAGCACAGGATTTCATAACAAACACACGCGTGCACTATGGAGATACACAATGTTTACAGACAGGTTTCACACGGACCTGTGCATGAAGGGATGTAATCAGTCACATCACCTCTCTCTCTTTGGCATGTTCTTTACTTCTGCAGTCGCGATAACGTATGTCACCCGCTCTTGGGTTTCAAACACGCTATTTACATGGAAATATAAATGTAAATAACACTTCAGAGAAAGAATTTCAGCCTGGCAAATGCTGTTAAAAGGATTCCTTTAAAACATTTCCAACCGGGTTCATGAAATCTAAGAGGGAAGACATCTGTATGTGCAGTATCCAATCTGGCACATCCTCTATGTTTAAAGGAAAATATATAGTGATGTCAAATGCCATTTGACTTACATCAGTTGCTCAGCATTGCGCTGAGCCAATAATACTTACAAAGAGCGTGTTAAACACAACACAGCATCCAACACCATAGCATAAGGTACTCCTGTAATTAAAAAATACAGTCACTGTGTTCACATGCAGTACACACAGACTGAGCATTGTGAGCATGGTGGTTTTGGGAGAGGAGGGTAAAAGGAAATTGGGGGGCAGAGGTCAGATTGGGGATGGGTTGGGGTGCAGTGATGGTGGTGGTTTTGGGAGAGGGGGTAGAGTGTGGTTATGGGGTGGGGTGCAGTGATGATAGTGGTTTTTGGAGAGGGGGTAGAGTGTGGTTATGGGGTGGGGTGCTGTGATGATGAGGGAGTAAAGTGAGGGGATGGGGTGGGGTAAAGTCTGGTTACAGGGTGGGGTGCAGTGCTCGGGGCAGGTAAAGCAGTGCACAGCGTTTACAGCTGACTGTTGCCAGGGCGCTGACTCCAATCTCCTCCATCAGCTGTCAGGGTGTGAGACATCAGGGCCTCGATGCCCAGCGCTCTGCTCCCCCACCAGCAATGTCATCCTGTCAGCCTACATATGCTCGTCTACCAGGGCAGAGACATGGGGGCTGGGGGGGACTCAGTCTTTTCCCTTTCTTACCCTGACCCCATTGTGCACCAACCTCCAGCGCTCCCTACCCCAACGCCGTTTCTCCAGGCCTTCTGTGTGACTGTCCCATTTCCACACTGGAAATGACCACACACGAATACAGTAAGGAGACAGGCCCTTATTATCATCTTCTACAACAGTCCGAATAACAAAGGATATATTAATGGTATTTAAATTCTATTTAATAAAAACGCAAAATACATTTGGTTACAACTACATTTGGTGGTCTGTCTAGAAAAATAAAATAGAAATACAGCATGTAAAGATCAGATCAGCCAGAGCATTGCTTGACTGGTCCTTCAAGCAGAAGACTGTGCTTGGTGTCAGTTTGTTTTAAAAGCAGAATAATAATTTTATTTGTATTGATTGATTATACCACACAGTTTGGCCAGCTTAGTCTGAGGTCAGTAAATGACACAAAGGGTCTATGACAGTTTGAAAGAACACTGAGGTGCTACTACTAGTGCACGCTAAGCAAAGGAAAGTCAATACAGTTGGTTATAATTGGATGCTAACCTGTTGTTAATAATACTAATAAATACCAATAATTCCACAAAATTCTGTTTTATCTTTTACTTGGTTAGAAATTATGCAATTGATTGCCTTTGTACACTTGTATAATAAAAAAAAAACACAGGATAGACTTTGATGAAACATTCCTTACCTAAATCAAATCTTCTGTCCCAAGATCAAACAAAATTGCTTTCCGCTTTGAACTGCTATGCTATGCATCAAAATAATTAAAAAGCATTGAAACTGCATTGGTATTAGTATAACCTGCCATCTCAGAAGGCTAAAACAATGATACTGGTCTTCACAGCTCCTCCTGGGGAGGGAGTAGGTAACTCCATACCGTCATTTTGTCACTACTGGATCATCACTCTTTTGGGATTCATTTTTAGATATTAAATTGAATTATTCAATGAACTATTTAATAAAATGAAATAATGAATATCCTCTAAACCTTGGTTTAGACGTTCCCACAGCACAGCTTGCTCTATCCAGCGATGTATCCTTAAGAAGCTGCACACAATGAAGGAATGCGCTCCTGCTCTTCAGACTTCTCTAAAGGCTGCCGTATGATTTTCTGCGTGCTGCTCATGAGAAAACACAGAAAGGCGAAAGTGACTTTCAGCACGGGCGGCATTCATACTTCAGCCGCGCGTTTTGGAAAATAGCGGTGCTTTTCAGCAGAACATCTGCTCTTCCCTGTGTGCAGGACACACTCCCGTAGATTGTTTTTTTTTTTTTTGTTTTTTTTCTTCTTCCAAGAATTGCCTCCACTCTGCTTTATCTCCCTTTGTGCAGTTTGAAAACAATAAAAGAAAAGCGATAAGTCTTGCTCAGCCACTAAATAGCTGTCTTGTTTCCCCCCAAGAGGTGGCTGCACACCACTGACTGGCCCATTTATCAGGAGCACACTGTTGTTTGCAGTGGGCCTCAAACTTCCAGGAATAAAGATGATAAATACGGCATATCCAGCTCTCCGCGTAGAAGGGAAAGGCTCAGATTCCAAAGCGCCAGCCGCCTCAAAACCACGTCTGCCACGTCCCCGTCTCTCGGCCGCAGAGCGGGATTAAGCACCGCTTTCTCGCCCGTTATCTGTCCGCCGTTTGCACAAGCAGACCGTCCGTTCGCGCGCACAGCCCGACTGACAGGTTGTGCCGGCTGTGCCGACTGACAGGATTCCACCTCGGTTCCGTAATGAAGAACTGAACTGAACTGAGACAAGGTAAACAGTCCAAGCTCAGAGAATATTAAAGCCAGTCAATAAGGCAGAGGCTGAGGGAACGGCGGGCCCATTTGATAGCGGATCGCGTCGCTGGTTCGAAGTAAACACCAGCTTCGCAGAATGCAAACAGAAAGGAATGTGAATGTGAAAGAAAAAAAAAATGGTAGCCCTTAAATGTCTTTGACTTCACTGGGAGACAATGAGAGGGGGGCACGAGACGGACCGAAAGACGAGTTTCTGCTTGGACGCCCGAACCCACAGGGACGTGGCTGTTCTGCCTGCAGGCCTTTCAGAGACAGGCCGCTGTAGTGCGCACCCAGCCTTGACTCTAACGCTCTGTGGCAGGGAGACCCAAAGACAGATGTTCCCTGCCAGTGGCATGTTAGTAGATGAGATTTCATTTCATTTGTGTGCGTGTGTGTGCGCGCGTATGCATGTGTGTGTCTGTGTGTGTGTGTGTGCGTGCGTATGCATGTGTGTGTGCGTGCATATGCATGTGTGTGTGTGTGTGTGTGTGTGTGTGTGTGTATGCGTGCGTATGCATGCGTTTATTTGACTATGTGTCTGAATGGGGAGGGGGCTGAGATGGTGAAAGGAGTAATAAATCAAGTCAAATCAATTTGTACGCAGCCCTGCTACAGCGTCATTACAAATCCTGTCACACATTCAGGGCATGGCGGTTACGCACGGCGACAGTCGGCCACAGAGGAATTTCGACTGTCCCACGCGCTTCTGAATTCACCGGCAGTAAGATGTTCTACGCTTGATCGATAGGGGGTTAGTGAAGCGGTATGTTCGGCTGATATTCCTCTTTGTATTGATGTTGCAGCCAGCACACATACACACACACACACACACGAAGAGGTCAACAAGGTTACAAAAACTTTGAAGAATATGTTATGACACCAAATGATTTTCTTTAATTGGTCGGAGAACACGGCCAACACTGGGTGCAGTGGCTACAATCGATTGAGGAATGTGATATAGGAGACACATAATTTTCCCTAACGTTATCATTGAGTACTTCAAATCCCATCAAAGCAAAATCTTTTTAAAACTCATTAATGCAGGGCCTTCACACTCTTCCACCGTCAACACTGGTGCATCGACTACTTCTTGAAGCGGTAGAAAAATCGATGCAATACACAGTCTATCATTTTAAAGTTGCAACACTTTTGACAGTCACTGCGATGCACTATAATACTGGTAAGATATGTATGAGATTAGCTCACTGGCTTGTTACTTTCAACAGAAGAAATACAGAGGCAATAGCCTGCTTAATAGTAAAATGCATCAACTGAATGACCTACAAATGTGTTTAGCTAACTGTGTGGGACAACAGTCCTCAGCAAATTTGTTGACTTTAGAATTCAAATGCTTGGCCTGTGGCCTAAAGGAAAATTCATAATGGCTAGTTTTCATCTTTATATCAGGTCGAACATTACAAAGCTAAATTTATATATGAATACATTTATACCAATATGTGCTTATATATAAAAAATAAAAAGCTAAAACTTTTTTCAGCACAGGGGTCTGAGTCAGTGTTTTGCCAAAGCCCCTCACACACGCTGAAAATGCAGTGGGTGGATGGGCAGGGGGGAGGGGGGGGGACACGAGCGGTTTGGACAGCGATCACCTCTGGTGGCGGAACACTAATGAAGACCCGGCGTGCGTCGGGGCCGCGCCACAACGCTCCACATCCTTCCTCCCAGCTGCCATTTTAACGCGCGGATAAAAAGGGAGCCTTTGAATAATTAATACCCCGGTCCATTAACGGAGCATTAGAATGCATTTTACCTCTTCATTGATTTTTTTTTTCTTTTTCTTTTACATCTACTCCGCGGCACGCTCAGCGGCGAGCGAAGCGTGCGCTGGTGTGAAATATGGCTGGGTCCTGTTTAAATGTCAGCTTTGTAATTACACGGACCTCGGGAGTGTGGCCATCCCTGGGCCCTCCGCGTGATTTATGTTCGGGCACGTGGGGCGCCTCTGCGTAAACACCAGCCTTCGGTGCGACGTGCAGGCATGTCTTCGGACACCTCTACGCGCAAATCCACTCCTCTTCCTCCAAGAGAGTTGAGCCGAGCCACTTTCCATTTCTCTCTACTTTTGGCGGTACAAATTTGCCCCATCCAGCTGAGGACCCCATGAAGGGTCAAGGGCAGTTCACCATGGCAACAGAGCAAGGGACAGCAGAGGGACTCGTCGGCCATATTCCACGCACATGCAGCTGCACGAAAAGTCAATCAATGGGAAGATTGATGAGAGCGAGTTCAGATCAATGCGTAGGTATTGATACATGCGTCCATGCAGACGATCCACACAAACTCCTCCATTAAGGAGACTGGGAACCCCGAGTAACTGCTGAGCTGAGGGGGGGGGGACACACACACTTCAGGGACCGTAAACCCAGTCAATAATGAATACCTTCCATTACTCCACAGAGCCAAGGCACCCGCTGACTCACTGATTTAACACCAGATTGGGATCCTATCTATTTATCAATGAACAATGATCCCCTCCACGGGCTATCTGAGTTTCGCTATAGTAAAGATAAAATAAAATACATGGAAGTTGCACATAAGGTTCTTTATAAGAATATTCCAAAGTTCCACAGGAACTTGCCTGTATAAAAACAGTGTTTTCTTTTTTCCTCCAGCCAGGTAAAAGGTGGTGTGAAGGGATCGGGTCAGGTGCACCTTTCTGAGAATGATGGCCAGGTGTTTTATAGTATTAGTGGCTCCGATCATCCATCACAGGTATGGATCAGGTTTCCAGCAGGTTTTATTAATGGCGGTGTCTGCCAGCCAGCTTCAGGGTGCCTGTGCTTGTCCAGAATGATAGATCATTAGCTGGCCTGCCTACTATTTATTCTCCGACGACCTTGTCTCTCCCATTGTTGAGCGTTCAGAGTTATGAGGGCAGGGACATGGTAATTTAATATTGATCGGCTTCTCAAAAGTTTCAAACCAGATCTTCAGTCCATTGAAGGCAAGAAGTGCCACCCACACAAACACACGCTCTCTCCATCTCTCCCTCTCTCTCAATCTCTCTGTCACACACACACACACACACACACACACACTTCAGTTGCTCCCATTTTAGTTAGTTTAGTTTAGCAGAAATACTGCCTCAAGTGGGGGAGCAATTATCCTCTGTCACCCCCAAAGCACAGAGCTCTCTCAAATCTGTATTCTCCGAAAAACCTGGATTGTGCGTCCAAATCCATTCGCTTAACTTGCTTGTGGTCATTTAGTTTTCTCCTACATCTCTCCAAATAAACTATTATCACGAAGAGCTCGAATCAGAGCCTGACGACATGGACACTGTGGCCGGACGTAATTAATATTGAATTAATATCAATGTCAACCACCATTAAATACTATTTTCCATTTCCCCTGTGACAGCTGTGGCAAGAATGTTAATATTAACCTACAGCTGTACTCACAGTTCAGGCATTATAGTGATCAGGTCTTCTGAGAAACCCATTTATTTAATCATCATTCATGAAAACAGTAGTCTTGCATTATTATGGCTCATGAATTTACGATAATTCAAATAAAACATACCTGTACTGAAGCACAAAGACAAACCCTGGTCAGGCTAATTACAAGCCCCTACTCCAGCGTGCTGTCTGACAGAAGTGCCACTTCCTCCTCCGCACTGCCCCCATGGTGGAGGCCGGCGTGCCCGTGGGACCGCACGCTAACTGCAGTGGGCGTGGAGACCAGCTCAGCCGGGGAACGTGCGGCTCCGCCTCTCCCTGGAGGCCACCTCCCCAACCCCCTGCAAACCCCGCCCCCTCCGGGGTCCCCGAGGCCCAATAAGCAGTCTTCTGCAGACGGCCTCTTCCTCCTCCTCCTCCTCCACACTCCAACGAGCGGCCAGCCGAGGTCCCATGGTGCTTCGCCAAGGCCGCACGCACTCCATCATCCAGGAGACACCTCCCCCCCCCCCGCCCCCCCCCCGGCCCGAGCGGGGCGCCCATCCACCGCTGCCACTGCAGCCCTCCCTGCACATCCATCCTGCTCGGCCCGGCCCCAGATCGATAGCCCTGCTCTCTTAATCAGGTCTCTGGTGGCTGCGGGCAGCGGGATGGAGGGAGGGGGGGAGGGAGGGAAAGGAGGGAGGGAGGCTTTTTCTCTCGGTTTTTCTCTCGCTGTCTCGGTGCGGAGACTCGGGGAGTCACAGCTTCGGGTCGAGCCGCTCCCCGTGCCGCTCCGGCGCTGGCGCTGTGCCCGATGCCCGCCGCGGGGCGGGGCGGCGTGGGCACAGGGTGGGGGCAGGCGCGGGGAGTAATTGTGGTGATTTATGGCGGCGGTACGCGCGGATGTTAGAAGTTAATTTACGGGAGATAACCAGTAATGCAGCCGGCCCGGGCGCGCCATCGTTCACCTGAGCTCCTCTGCAGTCTTAATTAGCCGGGTGGCGGGTCCGAGCCCCCCCCCCCCTGCTGGGCCCCTCCCCCCCTCACAGACACGGCTGCCCTTTCCCGCCCAGCGCCCCTCCAGGACCGGGCCGGGCTCAGGACCGCGGGCCAGGAGCAGAAGCCCGTGTTTTGACAGGACTCGCTGTGGGTAATCCGCTCCTTCCACTGTTTTTTTCCCCCGACTGTCAAAATGACATATGCACTGAAGCTCACAGAGAAGGGCTCATCTCACACCGGACTAGAATAACACACAGCCGGCTCGCACTGGGCACAGCCTGCTGCAGACAGTACCACGAGAGAGGGGGTAGGCTTCCTAAAACACATTCAGATCAGGCTGCAGTGACCTTTACAGACACTGCTTGCTGTAAATGAAGCGCATTAATAAATTATCAGACATTGCACTGGTAAAACAATGAATCCAAACAATTCCAGTTTTGCCTTGTGGTTCACATACTGAGCTGACCTCACGAATCTCAACAGGTAGACAGCCAGATCATATTAGGAAATACAGACTCCCACACACTTTAAAAACAGATATTTATTTAACCATATGACATCACTTATGTTTTTGGGGCATAAGTAAGTGTCTAAGGTCTCATTTCCTAAGGCGACATTTTCACTCCAACAACTAAGATCATAAACACCAAACTGTGTCTGTGTGAGAGAGTTGAATTGAACGTGTGCAGTCACAGAGCAGGTGGTGAACTGAATGAGTCTGGTCACTGGGTGGGTGGTGAGTTGAGCGTGTGCGGTCACTGTGATTGGCTGGTGAGTTGAGCGTGTGCGGTCACTGTGATTGGCTGGTGAGTTCAGCGTGTGCGGTCACTGTGATTGGCTGGTCTGTCAGGAGGACAGAATGGAGGTTGTAATGGAGGTGTGCTGACGGTGTGGAAGGGAGTTTTGGGAGTGCTGTCTGGCCTGGACCCTGGTCAGCAGAACACTCCCTCCTGTGAGGAGTGTCACCCGCATGCTGCTCTGTCCGTCTGTCCTGTCTGTCTGTCAGGGAACCCACTGAGCCGTGTGAGTAGCCTTCACCCCAAACGGATCCAGCCATCCTGTTCCCGGTGTGTTTGTGGTAGTCGCCCCCACCCTGTCTGGAGCTGCAGGACTAGCGGAGACTCCAGTGGTGGCTGTCCCCGGGGCAGCAGAGAAGCAGTCAGAAGCCTCCTTAGCTGGGGAAGAACATCTTCAGCAGGTCCTTCTTGTTGACCTTTCCCATCTGGTTCCGGGGCATCTCGTCCACCAGGACCAGGCCGGTGGGGATGGTGTAGGACGGCATGCGCTCTCTGGAAAACACCGCGGACGCCGCCGTGTGACTGCGCCGAACCACACACGCTCACCGACGTGAATAAGCACCGCCATTTCCCCTCAGCACAGACAAGCAAACGCCTTTCTGCGGCTTTCCGGTGCATCTCAGTTACGTTTCAAAAAGACCTCGAGGCAATTCCTTGCGTTTGGCGAGCACAAAAACAGCATAATAAAAGCAGAAAAAAACTGAGGCAAAACAGCAGGCTGTGTTAATTAAACGCCTCCCGTTCCCAGACACCAACAGCACGGCTGCGGCAGAAAGCCTTTGTGTCTGCAGCCTTTTTAACATTTCTGAGCTGCCAGCGAAGACCTTCAACACAATAAACTGTCCTACTGTTCCTGCGCGCGGCTCTGTTTATAAAAAGCCAGAGCGTACATCGCAGGATTGCTCCCCTCTTTCTACACAATTAAGCATTATGCCTTGGCGTGCATGCAGTCATGTCTGTCTGCCTGCCTGCCTGCCTGCTTGAGTGTGTGTGTGTGTGTGTGTGTGTGTGTGTGTGTGTCTGTGAGAGTGAGTGCGAGAGCGAGTGTCTGTGTGTGTGTGTGTGTGTGTGTGTGTGTGAGTGCGAGAGTGAGTGTGTGAGTGAGTGTGTGTGCATCTGCGTGAGTGTGTGTGTGAGAGTGTGTGCCTGTGTGAGTGCGTGCGTGTTTGTGTGTGTGTGTCTGAGTGTTGTCTCTAAGTACACAAATCCATCTCTTCTATGCGAGTGAGAGGTCCTGTTCTGTCTGACAGAGATTGAGAGTGACAGCAGCAAAGAGGGCATTGAGGAGTGAGCATCTACTGGGTTCTCCATCACCTCCCCAACCAACTCCCTGCCCCCTGCCCCCTGCACCAGTACCCCCGAGGCACCGCCCATGGGTGAGGGGGGCAGGGACATCACCCACCCCACCCTGCTTCCTGCCTCAGCACCCCTGAGGTACCGCCCATGAGTGGAATGGGCCAATGAGGGGTGACAATTTCAAGCTGGAACCAGACCCATGAAAATTAACCAGGAGCATCACCCTTCTCGCCCTGCTCCCTGCTTCAGCTACATGCAGCAGCAGTGCTTCACTGAGAGACAGATGCAGAGAGGGAGATGAGAAGGGAGAGGCACAAAGAGTGAGGGAGTGAGAGAGAGAAAGGGTGAGGGAGGGGGAGAAAGAGGGCGAGAGAGGGGGAGAGAAAGGGTGAGGGAGGGAGAGAGAGAAAGCGGGAGAGATGGGGAGCAGGAGAGTGCAGTGGAAAAACTGAGAGAGGGAGAAAGAAAGAGAGGGAGGTAGAGAACAAAGAAGGCAAGGGGAGACAGAAACAGTAAGGGTCAAATAAAGAGGGGGAGGGAGAGAGAGTGAGTGAAGGAGTGGGAGAGAGTGCCCTAGGCCATCTCTTTGAAAGGAGACATGTGCCTCCTGCCAGTGTCTGTGTTGGGGGCAAACCAAACACGAGTGACATTTAAAAACAGAAGCCAGAGCAGAGGAGGCAGTCACACCAGCACCGTGCCTTCTGGACTGGCTGGAGCACCATCAGGATGCCTGCTTCACACTTCCTCTCTCTCTACTGCCCCACCCATCAGCACAACCCTGCTGCTGGAGTCTCCATTTCATTAAGGCAACCAACCACCTCTTTTCCACAGGCTAAACTGACATTCTAAAAAAATGTTCACATGAAACATATGATTCAAGCATTGGTGCTCCAGCTAACCGCGTGAAACTCAAATCACACTTGTCATTTGAATTATATAAAGGTGAATCGTGATGCGGTCCGCACACATTTAGACTCCCGCCACTAGAGGGCGACATCACGCTCTCCCCACAGAGCCTCCTCACCTGGCCCAGGTCTTCAGCTCCTGCAGCGTCAGGCTCGTCCCCTGCTTCAGCTGCACCACAGCGGTCACCTTCTGACCCCAGACAGCGTCCCGCGCACCAATCACAGCCACGTCTGAGGGCGGGACAAGCCCAGGGTGAGCGAGAGGGAGGCATGTTAAAGGCAGGGGGGCTAACAGCAGACCATACTATTCAAACATTCACAGCTGAATGGTGATTCTCCTTGGGGCACTGACTCATGATAAACTGACTTTTTTCCCGCTAATATCGCTAACATCATGCTCATATGACACAGGGGTTAACAGCCATTTACCTGCAATATCCGGGTGGGCCAGCAGGTGCCTCTCCACCTCAAGGGCGCTAATCTTGTAGCCGCCGCACTTGATGATGTCCACGGACGTGCGGCCCTTGATCCAGTACACGCCATCCATGTAGGCCGCTGTGTCCCCTGCGGAAAGAAGCAGCACAGAATCTGCCATCAGAAACGGGAAGGCAAGGAGTCGTACAAAGAGTATCAACAGATCAGTTCCCCATCTCTCTCTCTCTCCCTCGCTCTCCCTCAGACGCTCAGACACTCTCACACATACACAAACACACACCCCTCCACACACACACACACACACACACACAACCTCTTCTGCAAACTATAAGTCATTAAAAATTGAGCAGTTTGCATTGCCTGGCAGTGTCACTAAGCCACACAGTTCTGGAAGTGACTACGCAGTAAGACTCACAAAATCAAACTCAATACAGACCTGGTCTGCATGAATAAGTGAGTGCTCCATCTCTCAGTGAATGAGAGCCAATGTTCAGTGGCTTTCTGGAGGCACACCGAGGTCCAGCACCCTGGATGTGATGCATTCTCCTCTCATCTCTAATAATAGGCAGTATTGAACCTCTTCTGCCTCCATCTCCTGGGTAAATTGCTGGGAGCTGCTCAGCTGGAGTTCCCCTTAATCACTTTTCCCACACACTGATCAGCTGAACAGCACTCTGCTTCCCCCCCCACACACTCACCCTCACCACCCCACACGCACATGCACGCTCACGCTCACCCGCCTCCATACACACACAGACACACACACGCACGCACACTCACACATACACACAATGAACCACACACACACACACACAAACACACACAAAGCCGGTGGACAGGACAGCCATGAGTGACTGAGTTTCAGGAACCAGGTGTAGCGGTGGAAGACGGGTTTGGGACGAGGGTGCGGGCCGGGCGGGGGTCACCGCATCCCCATAACAGACGCGTGCGGGCGAGGCGGGGGCCCCGCGTGGGGGCCGGTTATTGCGTGCGGGGCGAGGGGGCAGCGGATAGGTTAAACGCGTGCCGCGGTGCAGCCAGTCATGACTGATGCGAGCGGAGGACGACGCGCGGCAGCTGGCCTGTGCCAGAACGGCCGTCCGGCTCCGCCCCCCCCCCCCCCCCCCCGCTGACATCATTAAGGACACAACACGTGCCCGCAAGGACAAGGCGGCCGCCACCTGCAGCCGCTGAAACCAGACCCCGCAGAAAAAAAACCTGATAAACTCATGCATCAATGATTCAATTACCAGGAGAGAGGAAAAATAAATACCAGCGTCTGCATAACAACGGGAGCGTGGCAGACCCGCGCTCACCCAACGTGATTCATTTCTCTATCTTAGGCGCAAAAATAAAAGCCTCTCCATCAGCGCCTTACTGAACAAAGGCAGGCGCATACATTCCTCCACCCTCATCCCCCTTTCATCCATCCTTTCTCTCTCCTTCCCCGCAGCATCTTTTTCTCCCCTCTCTCCCCTCTCTCTCTCTCTCTCTCTCTCCCTCTCTCCGCCGAGGAGCCCAGCGTCAATAGTGGGCCCATCTGCTCCCATACATCACGCACTTCATTTCAGTTTATTAGCCGGGATAAATCATAAATATTTCATTATACATCACGGGCGGCTGTCGCACGGCCCGCGCAATTTATCACCGCTGGCCTCTCTCACCGCTCCGCAGCGGAGCAATAAGCTTTCCAGTCTATTAAACAAGATTGATACAGTGTGTAAATTTAGATATTGGGAATTTCTTCACAGACCACTGCTCTGCACTGATGGCCCAGGGTAATTGTGTGTGTGGGGTGGGGGGGTAAGTTAAGAAACTGAATGGGTGTTACCAGCGGTAATAGCGCATTTCACCTTCTTACAACCCAAATCCAGGCTAATCTCTTTACGGAAGCGTACCCTTCGGATGCTCCTCCATTTTGTGTAAATTACAGATGCGTTGTGTGCTGGAACAGGAGCGGTGTGGAACTTGGGAGTGGGAGCAGGGTTGTGAGTGGGAGTGGGAGTGTGGGCATGTGAGAGTGGGAGTCTGAAGTAAGGGTGAGAGAGTGAGAGAGTGAAAGAATTCCAGTTGGAAGAGAGTGTGTGGGAGTGTGGCAGTGGGCATGAGGAAGTGGAAGTGGCTGACAGCACGGTCACAAGTGAGCAAGTGCAGCCTGGGAGTGAGTGCTAGAATCGGAGTGTTAGAGTCAGAGTGTTAGAGTGGGAGTGTAAGAATGGGAGTGGGAGTGTTAGATTAGGAGTGGGGATGTGAGAGTGCTAGAGTGGGAGTGTAAGAGTGGGAGTTTGAGTGTTAAAGTGAGAGTGTAAGGTTGAAAGTGTCATTGTGAGAGTGTTAGAGTGAGAGTGGGAGTGAAAGTGTTAGAGTGGGAGTGTTAAAGTGGGACTGTGGAAGGAAGGGGGAGAAGGAAGAGCAGGGGAATAATCCTTTCTTTGCCAAGTGTCCGCTGTTTGTGAATCATGCGCTAAAGACAATAAGAAGCTGATGGGCATGGTTCTAAGTAAGTAAGAGGTGACACTGGAAAGTGCAGCTCCAGGACAGCATCCTCGCCTCTTCGTTGTTGTGGTGGAGGCAGGAGACACGGACGAACAGCTTTCTTAATTAAAGCGATGAGAAGCCTGACTGTGCAGGGTCTGCACACGGCATTAGAGAAAACAATGGCACACAAAGCAATTAAAATGTAGATGGCAGGAATGGTGACACAATTAACACAAATATCTATTGTGCTGCATCATTTTCATGCAAGAAGTTCTAAATGAATGGAAGTCATTATGGAAATGAGCCCCCCAATGCCTCCTCTGTACGGACAAAAGGATTGCTTATGGTAATTTCTGCCCAAACACTTTTATCCAAATTCTTATTGTGGGCTTACGGACTGCAGAAATCACTGCAGATGTTACTATAAGTCATTCAAAAACGAAAAATATATCATGTAAACATTCAGGGGTGCTGCAGGTTATTTTTACTATCATAAGGATTCTTAGTTATAAGTTCTGTCTCTGTTTCAATGACTGAGAATTTCATTTTTTTTTTTTTTTGTGGTTTCACAAGACACTATTGGCTTTGGCCCTCAAACGGATCCAAAATGCAAAACTCATATACTCTGCAGTAAATTTAGTAAATCACATTGTTATTACTCATTTTTAGAAATAGTTACATGCACATCCTGTGGAACACTGCTCCAGCTATGCCTGTGAAAAGAATTTCTGCCCCTACTGGCCTTCGTCAGGTCTCACACTGGAATGCCCCACCATGTCAATTACAGGTAAAAACATAAGGTCTGCTTAGACCCTTATGTCAAGTATTTAGTGAACCCTTAAAGGTAGCCAACCTCAAAATGGATGTATAAACAAAAAGATAATTCATCACTCAGAGTGTTGAGGGCCCTACTTTTTCTAGTCCTCTCCTGTTCAAGAGATAATGAACAGATCCCTTATTGCAGAATGTCCTGCATTGTGTGTGTGTGTGTTCCAGCGGCTTGTTGGTCCTCATAGTACACCTTTCCAGCAGCCAGAAGTGTGTGTGAGCATGGTTTCTGAGATGGCTAGGAGAAAGATGTGACAACAGTGCCTCACTCAGCTAGAACTTGCCTGAAGTCAACCCTTTAACACAGTTACACAGTCTCATTCACCCCCTCACACACACACATGAACGCACACACGTACACAAACACGCATATGCACGTGCACACACTACCCACACACACACATACATCAATGTGTACACACACACACACAAACACACACACTCGCCTGCACACACACAGACACACAGACTCTCTCTCTCTCTGTCTCTCTCTTCTCTGCCTACCTGTGGTGTATAAGAACAGAGAGCACGCGCAGCGGTAGCTGGAAGAGGTGGAGTGGGGGTTTGACAGGAGCAGGGAAGGCAAGAGGAGATGACAGCTTTGAAAAGGGCAGCGTGACAGAAGCCATGTTTCACATTCCTCTGCACAGCCTTCTCACTGGGCACCATGCAGCCTGACAGCCTACTGTCACACTGCTGCGAGAGAGGTAGGTGTGTGTGTGAGAGAGAGAATGTGTCTGTGTGCGTGTGTTTGTGTGTGTTTGTGTGTGTGTGTGCGCGTGTGTGAGAGTGTGTGTGCACGTGTGGGTGTGTGTGTGTGTGTGTGTGTGTGAGAGAGAGAGAGTGTGTGTGTGAGTGTGTGCGTGTGTGTGTGCACGTGAGAGTGTGTGTGTGTGTGTCTGTGTGTGCATGTGCATGTGTGTGTGCGCGTGTTTGTGTATTTGTGTGTGTGTGTGAGAGTATGTGTGTGTGTGTGTGTGTGTGTGTGAGAGTATGTGTGTGTGTGCGCAAGTGCGCGTGTGTGTGTGTGTGAGAGTATGTGTGTGTGCGCGCATGTGTGTGTGCGCAAGTGCGCGTGTGTGTACGTGTTTAATAAAAATATGGCTAAAATGTTCTGGGCATACTCTTGTGAAATCTTTCTGCTTCAAACATTTCAATATTGTTTCAGTTTAGAGACAGAGAACATGAAACCATAAGAAAGCATTCCATCTGAGCATTAATTGCCAGAGCTAGCCTCAGTGTTTTACATTCCATTTGGAACAAAGGAATCTCTGCCTATTAATGAGGTCTGCAAATAACCAATCACACGTTAGCAATAATAATAAACACACAGCCCACGCGGATACATTAATATTAAATCCAACATTAAAAATGGACAGATTAATTGAAGAGCTAATGAGGACGTATAACAGTCATTGTTGACAAAACCACAGCATTGATGTTACTTATCATCCTTAACTTTTGTCATGACTCCTTTCTTTAATTAATATCATACATAAAAGCACCCCGCACTTGGGTGAATGATCTCATTTATCTAATGTAAATGCAATTAAAGAGGATAGAGATGCGCTTCATTTCAGAGAAATACATTATGCACCTTGTGCTAGTTTTCATGAGTTTGCATGGAACTGTTTGGCCACTTCAGAATGGATAACCTTGAGTTTCAGTCGTAAAATAACTCCAGTATCAGCAGTTACCACATTACACAAAATCCAGAACCAGCCCACATCACTACTGAAAATCCAGGATCAGTCCACATCACTACTGAAAATCCAGGATCAGTCCACATCACTACTGAAAATTCAGAACCAGCCCAAATCACTACTGAAAATCCAGGGTCAGCCCACATCACTACTGAAAATCCAGGATCAGTCCACATCACTACTGAAAATCAAGGGTCAGCCCACATCACTACTGAAAATCAAGGGTCAGCCCACATCACTACTGAAAATCCAGGATCAGTCCACATCACTACTGAAAATCAAGGGTCAGTCCACATCACTACTGAAAATCCAGGGTCAGCCCACATCACTACTGAAAATCCAGGATCAGTCCACATCACTACTGAAAATCAAGGGTCAGCCCACATCACTACTGAAAATCCAGAACCAGCCCACATCACTACTGAAAATATAGAACCAGCCCACATCACTACTGAAAATCTAGAACCAGCCCACATCACTATTGAAAATCCAGAACCAGCCCACATCACTACTGAAAATCCAGGGTCAGCCCACATCACTACTGAAAATCCAGAACTAGACCAGATCATGACTGAAAATCCAGGATCAGACTAAATTACTGCTGAGCTGAATTCATGGAGGATCATGCTATGTCACAACATAAAATCAGTTATTAGACTATATCGTAACATAAACTCAAACATGAGACCATATCAAAACTGCCAGTATTAGACCACATCACTAATAACAGCTAGTATCAGGCTGCATCACAATAAAGAATTTCAGTAGCAAGGCGATAAACCAATTTCAACCGCTTTACATTTACTTTACATTCATTTCTTCATTTCAGTCTCCAGTTAGACAGCCTGAAGGACACCACTGACCTTAAGAGTATTATTTTTCTTGTTCACAAGAAATCTAATCTGATCCTGACAGCGTCGATTTAAAACAAAAAAGTTTCTTCTTTTATTCTGCAAGAGATGGACAAAAAAGAAGCCAACAACAGTGGAATAAGTCAACAAACCCATTTGGATTACCCTGGTTCTCATCTTCGGTCTTAAAACAATAGTCCGAACGGAGAGAAAAACATGGCCACCGATCATTCTGAAGGTCTGCCAGGGGTCTTGGCTGAGAAATTGGTGTCACAGAGATCTCGGCCCCCTCCCTCCTCGGCCCGGGCACCGTGGCCAGACCCCGGCAATGTCCCCCGCTGGCTGGAGGGGCTTGGTCCAGTCGGGGCGGGGGGGGGGATGGGGGGGTTCAGCTAAGAGACCGGCAGTGGGTGAGACGGGGAACCGGAAACGCAAACCCACAAACCGGACGCTACGTCTTCCCGTCGTCAGAACAGACAGCGGGTACACAAACTGATATTTACTGTCCAGAGTGCGCGGCCTCCTGCGTGATGTCATTAGAAACTACAGTCCCCATAATGCCGCTATCCTGAGAGCTAAAGC